>NW_026587216.1:47731265-47767747 GCF_907164565.1 Psammomys obesus | reverse complement strand
TCCTTCCTTCCTTCCTTCCTTCCTTCCTTCCTTCCTTCCTTCCTTCCTTCCTTCCTTCTATCTTTCTAGGGCTTTAAGTTGTGCCATAAAGTTGCTTGTATGGGATGTCTTAACTTTTTTTATGAAGGCACTTAATGCTATTAACTTTCCTCTTAGCACTGCTTTCATTGTTCCCATAAGTTTGGGTAGGTTGTGCCTTCATTTTTATTGAATTTTAGGAAGTCTCTAATTTCTTTCTTTATTTCTTTCTGGACCCAGCTGTCATTGAGTAAGTTGTCCAGTTTCCATGTGTGCAGGCTTTTTTAAAAAAATATTTGTTGAAGTTCAACTTTAGTACATTGTGATCTGAAAGGATACAAGGTATTATTTCAATTTCGTGAATCTGTTGAGGCTTGCTTTGTGACCTACTATATAGTCAATTTTGGAGAAGGTTCTGTAGAATGCTGAGAAGAAATATATATATATATATTGTGTGTGTGTGTGTGTGTGTGTGTGTGTGTGTATGTGTGTGTGTGTTTGGGTGAAAAGTTTTTGTAGATGTCTGCTAGGTCCATTTGATGCATGACGTCTGTTGGTGTCAGTATTTCTCTGATTTGTTGTTCTGTCCTTTGAAGAGAGTGGGGTGTTGATGTTTCGCACTATTAGTGTGTGGGAATCAAAGTATATTTTAGGCTTTATTAATATTTCTTTTACAAATGTGGACACACTTTTATTTGGGGCATAGATGTTCAGAATTGAGATGTCATCTTGGTGGAATTTTCTTTTGATGAATATGAAGTGTCTTTACTCATCTCTCTTGATTAATTTTGGTTGAAAGTCGATTTTATTAGATATTAGGATGGCTACTCCTGCTTGCTTCTTGGGTCCGTTTGCTTGGAAAACCTTCTTCCAGCCCTTTTCTCTCTGGTAATGTCTATCTTTGTGTCTGGGGTGTGTTTCTTGGATGCAGCAGAATGTTGGGTCCTGTTTACACATCCATTCTGCTAGTCTGTGTCTTTTTATTGGAGTGTTGAATCCACTGATGTTGAGAGAGATTAATGACCAGTGAGTGTCACTTCCTTTTATTTTTATGTTGGTTGTGTAGTATGTTTGTGTGCTTGTCTACTTTTAATTTTGCTGTAGTGAAGTTATTTATTTCCTGTGTTTTCCTGGATGTAGTTAGCCTTCTTCAATTGGATTTTTCCTTATAGTATCTTCTGTAAGGCTGAATTTGTGGACAGGCACTATTTATCTTATTTTATTTTTATTTTTTGTTACTGAGTATCTTGTTTTCTCCATCTATCATCATTGAGAGTTTTGCTGGGTAGAGTAGTCTGGAGTGACAGCTGTGTTCTCTTACAGTTTGCATGACATCTGTCCAGGGCATTCTGGCTTTTATAGTCTCTGTTGAGAAGTCTGGGTGATTCTATTGGGTTTGCCATTATATGTTACTTGGCCTTTTTTCCCTTGAAGATTTTAGTATTTTTTTCTTTGTTCTGAACATTTAGTGTTTTGATTATTAAAAGAGGTGGAAGGATTTTGTTTTCTGGTTTAATCTACTAGGTTTTCTATAGGTCTCTTGTATGTTAATAGGTATCTCTTTTTTTAAATTGAAAAAAATATATGATTTTGTTGAAAATATTTTCTGGGCCTTGAAGACATGAATCTTCTTTTTCCTCTATTCCTATTATTCTTAGGTTTCATCTTTTTCATGGTTTCCTTGATTTCTTGGATGTTTTGTGTCAGGAAATTTTTGATTTAACATTTTCTTTGACAGACACATCAATTTCTTCCATTCTTCTACACCTGAGATTCTTTCCTCCATCTCTTATCTTCTATTGGAGATGCTTACCTTTGTAGTTCATGTTTTCTTTTCTAAGTTTTCTCTTTCTAGGATTGCCTCAGTTTGTGCTTTCTTTATTGTTTCATTTTCATCTTCAGATCTTAAACAGTTTTATTGATTTCCTTCACTTCATTGTTCTCATTTTCCTGTATTTCACTGAGTATTTCATTGCCACTTTTCAGGCCTCTTTAATGGTCTCAATCTTATTGTATCTTTCTGTATTTCTTTATAGATTTTATTCATTTCCTCTGTTACCATCTTCATAAGCATAGATTTAAGGTCATTTTATTGTGTTAAGTTCATTTAAGGTCATTTCAGTTGTGTTAGGGTATCCGGAGCTGATTGCCTTTGTAAAACTAGGTTCTGGAGATGTCATATTGCTTTGGGTTATATTGGTTGTCTTTTTATGCTGACTTTACCGATCTGGTTGTCTCAGGTGTTGTCTAGTAGTTTCTGATGCCAGCTGTAGTTCTGGGTGGGTAGGCAGTGCGGGAAGAGCCCTGAGCAGGAAGCTGGCTCTTCCTGCAGGAACCTTCCTCAGACTGGTGGTTATTGTCTCTGACTGGCAGGTGGCTTTTAGGGAATTGCCAAGGCTTTCCTCAGGTGTATAATCCTGTGGACTAACTGGATTCCTCAAAAGTCCAGAGTCTCTTCTTTCACCAGGGAAAGTCCTAGAGACAGCCACGCTACCACTGGCTTTCTTGCTCTGAGGTTAATGAGTTGCAGGTGTTCAGACACTGTGTTTGCTGGGCACAGCCATCTTGAAGAACCAGTGGGTCCAGAGGTTTGGTTAGACTCTCTCCAAAGATGGATTGAACTTTGGAGCAACCTCTATGGCTGTTTCCATGGCTCCCAGAGGTCAGGAGACCTGAGGCTGGAGCTTTGTGCCTGGCCCCAGAAGGTATTCACTGGGTGGTGAACACAGCTTTTAGGCGCCGTGGCTAGATGGTGCAGACCCTGTACTTCCAGGAACCCAGGGACTTTTCCAGAGATTACCTGGATGACCTGAGGTTGGACCTGATTGTTTCCCTCATCATGGGGTTTACTCTCACTTGAGAAACACATTTGCTGTTGTCCTGGGGCCCGAAGTTCAGTTTGTTGGTAGCTGTGCAGTCACTGCTGCCCTGCTGATCAGACACAGTGTGTTATCTGTGCCACCAACTTGGATCCCTCCCTTGGTTAGGGTCCAGAATTCCTTGAAGGAATGCACCAGGCTCAAGTAGTATGTAGATGCATAGCGTTTCTTCTGTAGAGATTTCCAGCATGCTGGAGTCACCACCTTCAAAATGGCAGTGACTCCAAGGGGAGCGCAAAGGCACTTTTCAAAGTCAGAAAGGGGAATTCCTATTGTGGCTATGTGACCTCGATTGGGATTGGTTTTTGTCCATGGAGGCTACAAGACACTGATTGGGATTGGCTGGTGTTCATGA
Organism: Psammomys obesus; assembly: GCF_907164565.1. Lineage (NCBI taxonomy): Eukaryota > Metazoa > Chordata > Mammalia > Rodentia > Muridae > Psammomys > Psammomys obesus. The sequence goes on along the minus strand of NW_026587216.1, from coordinate 47,764,495 downwards.
AGTCTATGTGACTCGGATTGGGTTTGGATGGCTCTTTGGAATTAAGTCTTTTCACCATATTAGCATTTTAAAAATGAACATACTTTGTACCCAGGGATCCACTGTCAGCTTACCTGACCAATTAAGCTAGAGAAAACAAAAACTCCAGAAAAAAAGTTCACGAGTTGAAAAACAATTTCAAATGAAGTCTGTGGCTCTGGAAGGCCCCCAATAGTAATTAAAGTTCGAACTGCCCAATAATAACATCTCAGATACCTGTAAAAAAAGATGCATAGAATTTCCTTTACATATCACTGTACCGCCATTTTACTCAAACATAGTTTATGTGCGCAGGAACTAGCAGTCACTGTGTGTGCTACTGTGACGTTCTTAACAAACACTAGGATGTGACTAAACATTTAAACAGAAGGAGGGTATTTACCAGCAATTCCCAAAATTTGGTAGGTCTGTCTTATCTGGCTTCTCTTTTATGGGTGAGAGATTTATACAAAACTTAGCAGAGATGAGCGGTCTGTGTTCTACAATGAATAGGCTTTCAGATGGAGTGACATCTGGAAAGATGTGCTTTAGGTCAGCTCATTTATCCCTTGAGTCTTATTCTTGGCTGAGTGTCTATGCTCGTCTCCTTACGATCTCTTCTTGGAATGCCCTAGGTATCTTCTTCCCCTAAATGTCTAAGCCAGTGCTGGTGTGGTTGGGGATGGCACGATACTGTTCTACTTATATTCCAAATGTGACTAGATTGGGCTTCCTCATACTAGGCCTGTTTCAAGGCACATGGACCTTTTTTAACATTGAAAAAAAATTCCCATACACTTTCCTCTCATCTCCTCGGAAATCTTCCCCCCTTTCCCATCCATGCAACTGCATACCTTTTTTTGTTATCATTTTAGAAACTAACAGACCAACAAACAAACCTGAATAAAACAAACCAAACAGACAGAGAAAAAAAACAACACAACACAAAACAAAAAAAACCAAAACAAATAAACCCATGAGAAATAGAAACACATTCAGATGCACATGCAGGCTCATGTGCACACACACACACACACACACACACACACACACACACACACACACGAAGATAAAATCAAACCATAATAGAAAAATTCATGGATTTCTTAATAGCAACTGCTTCCTCTAGATTGATTATAGCTCAAGATGTAGTTTAAAAGGATCTTCTAACTCAGAAACTCCATAACATTTAAAATTTTCACCTTGTTGTATTTGTCAAGCAAATCCCTAGAAGTAGCTTAAATTAACTGAAAAATATATTGGACTCTCTCTATTAAGAAGAGAGATAACAAATAATTTGAGTCTATCTTTAAGTTGCCACACCAGGGCTGATGAGATGGCTCAACAGGTAAAGATACTTTCCAACAAGCCAGACAGCCACTGGACATCCCCATGAGAGAAGGAAACTCCACCTGCCCACTGTGGTATTTCCAGCCCACTACAAATGTGATACACATTTTAGTTAACAAACTAACAACCTGTGGAGAATGCTGTTGAGATAACTCTTTATAATTTAGATACTATTGTTTCCACAAACGAAAAATAGAACAGGTAAATATGTTCAATATCTTTTCTATATATTTTATTATATTAATATGCAAATGTGAAAAGAAAAAAAACACTAACTCTTCATAGTAAGGAAACTATTCTTGGATGGAAGAGGTAACTTACCTAGAACTTCAGAATTGAAGTACACCAAATAAAACGACTTAGCTCTGAAAACACAGCCTGGGTCAGGCATTCCTGCTGTATCTTTAAAATACTTTCTGCATATGAATAGGGGAAAGAATTGGAAGAACCAGAAGTTGGAGGACTAGAGCAAAACAGTGTCTTCTGGATATGACAGGACTGCTGAGCTCTTCAACCCTTAGCAGCTGTGGTTGCCTTCACAACACCTGTACTAGATCAAGCCTGCACTAGGTCAAGTCTGCACTTCATCAAGCTAGCAAGGAGTGAGAGGGCATTCATGAGATTCACTCCTGATTCAGGAGCCTTGGGCAGTAGATGGCTTCTCAGGAGAAGAATTGCTTTTGCTTAAGGGTGTGGGTCTTGGTAGGCAGGCCATGCTTCCATATCTGGTCCCACACCCAGAAATATATAGGAAACACAAATCTGAGTCCATGTTGTTTTTTTTTTTCTTTTACTTTTTTTTTTTTTTTTAAAAACAAAACAAAACAAAACATTTCATTGGGGTGGTAGGGAGGTCAGGTTGATATGTGCGGCATTAGAGGAGTTACAGAGGATTAATGATCATAGCACATTGTATAAAATTCCCAAGGAGTTAATTAAAATAACTTAACAAATTCAAATAATTTGCAGATGGGCTTTGGACTTAGTGGGTCTCAGATTTTTTTTTTCTGGTGTTCATGGTAGATTAAACTTTTTTACAGAATTGTGCCTTAGTTAAGTTTTTGTTTGTAAAATAGAAGTACTAAAGGACCCCGTTGTACTATTCCTGGGCATATTCCTGGAGAACTTGAATCCTGCTACAGAAACGGGTGCTGCTTTTACATCCATGTTCACTGCTGCACTCTCCATAGCAGGAAATGGCATAAGCTTGGATTTCTACTAGTAGCTGAATGGATAATAAAAAATGTATCACATACAATTAAATTTTATTCAACCATAGAGAAAAATGAGCTATGGCATTTTCATGAAAGATGAGTGGAACTGGAAAATATTAAATTAAATAAAAAAGTAACTCAAACTTAGACACATAATCTCTGTTCTCTCTCATAGGCATATCCTAGCTTCTAACTGTTAAAAATGTGCATTTGGTGGAGTAAATGTTGAGAAATACCAGAATAATTGAAAGGAACCTATGAGATGAGAAAAAGTCTTTTTTTTTTTTGCACATTTTAAATTAGTTCAAAATACTTTTAATAGGAAAATAATGTAATAATCATAAAATTTATATTATTTTATGCTTTGAAAGGTGTGGAAAAATTCTTATACAATTAAGTATGATTTTTTTTCTTTAATGAAATTTTAATTGCCATCCTCAAATTTTTCTATATTTTCCTACTTTTTAAAAATATTTTTTAATTTTAAATTTTTATATTAATTACAGTTTCTTCACTTTGTATCCCAGCTGTAGTCCCCTCCCTCCCTCCCTCCCTATCCCACTCTCCCTTTCCTCCAAGAGGAAAGCATTGGGAAAGACAAAAGAACACATGAAATTCTAAAGTTAGAAGAGTAATATTGTGAACAAAAGGTTCAATGAGGAAGAGGGGACAGAGACATGGGGAAGAGGAGGGTGGATATAAGACCTATCAAAATGAAGTGCATTCAAGAATCCTATAAGGAAAACTGCTCCTTTATAAGCATATTAAAATATTAAATTAAAGCATTTTGGACAGATGAAGCTCAAGAGATGGATCAGGGGAAAAAGTCCTTGTTTCAGTACTCTGACAACCTGATAAATGACTCCAAAAAGTTGTGTTCTCACCTCCATGTGTATTCATACATGCCTCCTAAAAATAATTAATAATAAATTATTTCTTGTTCTAGTGTGTCACACATAGCAGGAACACTTTAGAACTTTCCAACTGTATTTGAACAAGGGTAATCATTTTCAAATACTAAGAAGTGGCGTTTTATAAAGAATGAAACAAGCTGGTGTTTAAAAAAATAAAATAAAATCTATAAGTAAATAAAATAAAACTTATAAGTAAATAATTTTCAAATTTAACATTTTGAAGAATATGATTTTTTTTTATTTTTCTCTCTTATATTACATGTGAACTGCAGTTTCCACTCCTTTCACTCCTTCCAGATACTCCTTCATCTCCCCTCTCTTCAAGCTCCTCTTGCCCTCCATTTCTTTTCAGAAAAGAGCAGGGACACCAACCTAATATGGCACGCCAAGTTACAATAAAACTAGGTACATACTCTCATATCAAGGAAACCCTGAGAAAAAGGGTCCTAAGAGCAGGCAAAAGAATTACAGACAACCAGGACTCCCACAAGAACACCAAGCTACACAACTCCAAAATATGTGCAGAGGACCAAGCTCAGACCCTTACAGGCTGATCTTGACCCTGTGAGCCCTTAGTCTCTGTGAGCCCACAGAATCACTAAGAAGGACACATAGGATTTGAGATGTTTTTAACCTGGTAGATATAGGACTAACCACTACAATAAACCACTACAAAAATCCTACTAACATTTTTTAGAGAGTCTAGAACCATTGTGCCAAGACAACACAAATACAACTCAATAAATGTCCAGAAGGCTTTTAATTAGTTATAGTGGACTTGTTGTCAAACAGACAAAGAGCAAAAGTAAATTTACTGGTTGCCTTTCAGCTTTTTGAGTCCCAATTTTTACTATCCTATTGCCTAATTTATTTTGGTCACAGGTTCTCAACCTGTGCATTTCTTTAAACTAAGGAAACATATCAAACTTGGTACTTCCCAAAAGTGGGAAGGGCATAAATTTTTTTCCTATGTGGTCAGTTCTATTATACACCACTTTATATGTGTTACTAGGAACACACACAGTATTACCTACTTTCACCATATTTATAGATGTTAAAATGACAGTTATATATTAAATGTTGGCATTGATTTTTCTGTGTCTCAAGGATTAGCCTTGAACTTTTAAATATTAAATACTATGCTACGTTAATTGGAAATTTTCTGCCCTGATGCTTTGTGGTTTATTTTTGGATCCTTTTCTCAGACATGTCTTATACACCCAGACAGGCCCAACCAAAGGTAAGATTTGTAATTTAATTAGATGGCATCATATTGATTTTCTAGGATTAGCTTAATTAGTCAAGGGTGTCCATCTCTAATATCTACACTCCAGGCAGATAAATCTTTTCAAGGAAATTCCATCCAGCTGATTTAAAACATAGACTCTCTATAAATTTTTAATGCATGAAAAAACACAGTTCCCAGTTAAAACAATAAGATAGAATTCACTATTGATCTTAAAGGAAATGTGAAAATAAGAATTATGCTTCTGTAAATATATAAGGGACTCAAGAAACAATCTAATCAAAAACTGAACAAATAATCTACACAAATATTTCTTGAAAGATGCACAAGTAGCCAAAAAGTATAAGGACAAACCTCAAAGCCACTGATAACCAGAAAGTGGGAATCAAGCCAATGCTGAAGTAACCTTGCTCACTAGAATGTCTACAATTAAAACATTTTTAAAACATTCGAAAAAACCTTTGCTTTTTTATATTCATTTTTTATTAATTGCACTTCATTCACTTTGTACCGCAGTTGTAGCCCCATCCCTCATGCCCTACCAATCCAACCCTTCCTCTCTCTTCTCAAATGCCTCTCCCCTAGTTCACTGATAGGGGAGGTCCTCCTCCCCTTCCATCTGACTCTAGCCTATCAGGTTTCATCAGGACTGGCTGCATTGTCTTCCTCTGTGGCCTGGTAAGGCTGCTCCTCTCTCAGAGAGGTGATCAAAGATCCAACCACTGAGTTCATGTCAGAGATAGCCCCTATTCCCATTACTAGGAAGCCCACTTGGATACTGAGCTGACATGGGCTACATCTGTGCAGGGGTTCTATGTTATTTCCATGCACTGTCCTGTTTGGAGTATCAGTCTCAGAAAAGACCCCTGTGCCCAGACTTTCTAGTTCTGTTGTTCTCTTTGTGGAGCTCCTGTCCCCTCCAGGTCTTTCTATCTTCCCCTTCTTTCATAAGATTCCCTGCATTCTGCTGAAAGTTTGGCTATGAGTCTAAGCATCAGCTTTGCTACCCTGCTGGGTAGAGTCTTTCAGAGGCCCTCTGTGGTAGGCTCCTGTCCTGTTCCCTGTTTTCTCTCTCTTCCAATGTCCATCCTGTGTGCCTTTCTGAATGAGGATTGATCATCTTACTTAGGGTCCTCCTTCTTGCTTAGCTTCTTTAGGTGTACAGATTTTAGTATATTTATCCTATATTATATGTTTAATATTCACTTATAAGTGAGTGTATATTATGTGTGTCTTTTTGCTTCTGGGATACCTCACCTCTCAGGATGATCTCTTTTAGTTCCCACATTTGCCTGAAAATTTCATGATTTCCTTGTTTTTAATTGCCAAGTAGTATGCTTTTTAATTGTAGAAATTTTTCATATTTGGGGCATTAACCCACTATCAGGTATATGGTTTGTAAATATTTTCTCTATATTGGTAGGATATATTTTTATTTTGTTGATTGTTTTCTTTCTAGTGTAGAAATTTTTAGTATAACAGAAGCTCATGTTTTCTCTCTATTGTAGAACGTATTTAGTATGAGAGAAACACATGTATCTGCCTTTGCTTTTATGTTTGAGGGGTTATAATAAGCTATGATTGTCTGAGAAAGTCATGGAGCTCTCCTGCTCTGAGAAAAGTCGTGGAGCTCTCCTGCTCTGCTTTGCTTCTAATAGTTTCATAGTTTGGATTCTCACATTTGTGTATTCAATCCAGTTACTTGGCTTGTGTGGATGGTGTAAGATAAAGACACACCGGGATTTCGACAGGGTTTGCTCTGAGTAGGTCACATTTGAAAAATAGCCCCTCATCGAATCCACGAACCCCGATGTGATTCCATTTGTTTCTGTTTCACTTGCTTTCATTTCCATGCTACAGTTTTCAGTGTATATGTATTAGGCCTCTTAGTTTTTATTCCATTGGATTCTGTTGTAAGTAGGATCATTCATTTATTCCACAAGTTTATAAAAATGACATCAAAATATGTATGCATTATATAAGATATTTCCCACTCTTTTTTAAAATTTATTTATTTTTTATTAATTACAGTTTATTCACTTTGTATCCCAGCTGTGGTCCCTTCCCTCACCCCCCCAATCCTGCCCTCCTTGCCTCCCTCATCTCCTCCCATGCCTCTCCCCAAGTCCAATGATAGTGGAGGTCCTCTTCCCCTTCCATCTGACCCTAACCTATCAGGTCTCATCAGGACTGGCTGCATTGTCTTCCTCTGTGGCCTAGTAAAGCTGCCCTCCTCCGCTCAGGGGAAGGTGATCAAAGAGCCCACCACTGAGTTCATGTCAGAGACAGTCCATGTTCCCCTTACTAGGGAACCCTCTTGGAGACTGAGTTGCCATGAGCTACATCTGTGTAGGGATTCTAGGTTATCTCCATGCATGGTTATTTCCAACTTTTTTGAGAGTTATTCGTGTCTATGTAATTTATTTCTTCAAATCGCAGAATAATACTTATTGTATTTATTTACTGTAGCTTTCAAAAACATCTATACATCTATTTTAAAATACCTTGGCTATATGAAGCTTCTGATTATTATGAACCTATTTCCTTTAGTTTCTCTTGCACCTGGATATGCATTTTAATTTCTCTTCAATAAAACTGTATGCAGTTTTAAAGTTCATGGTAAATATATAATTAGTGATTAAAAAGCAATATGTTTTTCTGATGTATAATGATATGCATAATCATCAGGAAATATATGTAATTCCTGATCTTTCCTTAAAATTATTTTACCACCTGGGTATGGTGGCATGTACCTTGCATCCAAAAACTGGGAAAGAAAGGGTAGGCAAATCTCTTATGAGTTCAAGGACAGCCTGGTCAACATAGCAAGTTCCAGGTCAGCCAGAGCTACATAGATCCTCTTTTTCTCTTTCTGTCTCTCTCACACAAAACCAACCAACCAACAAACAAAAACCCCAAAACAAATAACAACAAAAACCAAACAACAAAATTACACTTCACTTTCATGCCAAAAATGTGCAAAAAATTAAAAAAAGTTTCAGTTTACTATAACAGTTGATACTGTAACTTATGAAGAAGAATTAAATTGTCTACTTGATAATGAAGTAGACTAATCAAAGAACACTTCTTGGAATGGCATTTTCAGAGAGAATTAAAGAATCTGTGGATCTTTCGTTAATGCTCAAGGCACCATCACATGAAGGACAACCTGGGCAGAATAAAGGGAGAAAGAGGAGAAAACTCTGCTGGGCAAAAGTGGCACATGCCTTCAATCCCAGCACTTGGGGAGGCAGAGGCAGGGGGAGATCACTGTCAGTTCGAAGTCAGCCTGGTCTACAAAGCAAGTCCACGACAGCCAAGGCTACACAGAGAAACCATGTCTTGGAGAAATAAAAAGGAGAAAGCCCACTAGCATAGGTAGGCATGTTCTCTTTCTGCTTCATGGATACCATGACATGAAATCCCCTGTTATGAAGTTCTGTTTCAGCTCAGATCCACTGTAATGGTGCCTACTTATCATGGGGTGAAACTCCTGAAACTATGAGAAAAACAACCCTTTTTTTTCCAGTAGGTTGTCTGATTCAGATATTTTTGAGAGAAATGAAAAGTTTGACAAATTAACATGTAAGTTTCATCCTAACATATGCATCATGAATCTTTCAACATTAGTCACTGTGGTGTTCTGTACCTAAGATTAGTTGGTATCTTAATTTTCCATAAAATTATTTCTATCAAAGCAAATACATAAATCAACTCACATTCTAAATTCATTTCTTTATAAATTTACAGGATTGATTTTAAGCTTTCTAGGGCCATATTTACTTTGTGGGTATGTGTTTCACAATTAGTGGCCCTTCGCATAGACGATTTAAAGAAATCAGTTCTAACAACTAATGAAAAAGAGACCATGATTTGGAAAAAAGCAAGGCAGAGTATGGGATGGTTTGGAGGGAAGAAAGGAAAAGAGGCAATGATGTAATTATATTGTAATATAAAAATATTTAGAAAATTGGTTGGTTAAAATTATATATATATTTTCCTCTACACATGACCCACTTGCTTTGGCTAGTGTATAATTTATGAGATATTTTTATTCTCTTTGCTCTCCATCCCAAGGCTGCTATGTATTGTCTATCAAAAGAATTCTAAGGCTTACGTTTTTCTAGAGAAGACATTGTCTTCTAATGTGTTCAATGACATTTCACTGGCACAGAAGGTCACTGTAGTCTACATTAAACCAGGACTTTGTATCTACTGAAAGGAAAATTTGCCATTAAATAAACCAGTTGTTATGACTAAATTCTGATTCTTTTGCATGAACAATTTCAAGTGATCTATTTTATTCATGAGACTCTTGCTTAATTGTCAAGTTTTATTTATGAGTCTTGTTATTTTCTATTTAGTCTAGGTAGTGGTTATAGCTGACTCATAAATCCATAAAACCCTTCAGTGATCAACTAATTAGCTACTGCACCTGCTTGCTAAATAATTAACATTAATCATTAGTAACAATTATCATTGTACTTATTAAGTTACTTTACTGTTCGGTTCTCTAAAGCAGAAGCTTCCAAACTTTTTTGATTATGATTTCTAGTAAGAATCACATTTTTCATGTCAACCCGGATACATATACACAGACACAGATACAGACACAGACACACACACACACACACACACACACACACACACACACACACACATCTGCTCTGTATTAGATATTCTCTGAAAGTTTCTCATGTATTTTATACTTTTCACTTAAAAGTATGCTAACACCAGAGAGGTGGTACTGGCCTTGGCTGAGCACTGATTAACAGATGTCTTTACTGATGTAAGCCGCCTATCTGTCCACAACCTCTTATTCATGCTCCTGTACATAATCCAAGTTAAACTAATAAGTACACATGCATGCACACTTGCATGCAGACACACAAACATAAACACATGCACACACACGCTCACACTCATACACACACACACACACACACACACACACACACACACACACACACAGCCTGAAACTAGAAGAACTGTTAGGAAGAGGAAAGGGATCAATGGGAGCGGGAAGAGGATAATCAAGGGTATTGAGAAGTGTGAATATGGTTAAAGTACATTACATACTCTCATGAAATGATACCACAGTGACACTCATTATTATGTACAATTAACATATGCTTATGAAAACTTAGGAAAATGCTCGCTTATGAAAATTCTTATACCAAAACTTAAAATTAAGAAGAACGAATGAAAGTCTCTTCTAACATTAGAACTCACTCGTTTCCTTCACCATTATAGACCCACTTAGTTGTGCCAATTCCTTCATAGTCTGAAGCCCAATAATAAACACAGGCATTGACATGCAGAAGAAACAGCAAGTAGCCAGTTGTTCGGATGACCCTGTCAGAGAGAGTAAGTGCAGAGTAAGGGCTGACATTGTGTCTGGAACGCAGCTGATTCCAACACTTTCTTTTTCTCTGTCTCCAGTGAGCCCTCTTGCTTTAGAGTTGCCAAGTGTCAACTTTCATTTGTGCAGTAGAAAGCGAAGGTGACATCACATGTTGTCTGGCTGCAGAGTCTCGAATGGGCTTGGCAGAGTGTGAAAAAAGTCTTCATTTCCTTGCACAGATGGTGTGCGTCAACTCCATGAAAGACATGCCTCAAGGGTCACTTCTTCAATTCGAATCCCATACAATATGCCACACTGATTTACCTGGATAGCTAAAAGGCTCACAGGACTTCATGCTGTGATGAACTGTGACTGAAGGTCTCCGTGCTCAGGAAGTTCAGAGTGGCAAGTGAGTGAAATTTAGACTAGGCGTAAATTGTCTTGAGGGACGGAGAGCTGACTTGCAAGTGTGCTTATCTTTCATTGTTTAAGCTGTAACATGTTAGGTCCTTTCTCTCACTAAGACTTCCTTACTTTAATCTGACTTGAAATAGCCCAATTTGCTTAGGAACATACACTTATTTTTATATATCAAAATAAGAAATGACTCGTGTTTTTGAGCATTGTTTCCTAAGTGCCCTCTAAAATGTTCTGTCATAAGTTTCTTTTCTTTCTCCAAATTTACCGTTGAAACTCACCTGTAGACATATGCTTTGTCCATTATAGACTCCAGGTGATGATTAAACTCAAAGAATGAAGTGAACTGTATAAGAAATAAACACAAGAAATCCAAAAGTAACTTAACTGTATGTTTATTTAGATAAAACTGTATAACAGAGGTTACTGTAAATTATTTTATTCATGCTTTTTAAAACCCATGTCATATTTAACGGTATTTTCCTCTAGCTAGAATTTTAACATGGTGTCAAATTTATAGAGCTTATTGCTCTATTTTATTTCTATCCTTTGGATACAGACCTGTTTGTGATGTATGTTGAAAATCAATAATGGGTTTCTTTCTAATACATATATTCAAATTTTGTTTTGCAAAGTTTGAAATCATACTCCCACAATATAAACAAAAGAAGAAAAATATATTGTTAACAGTAACTTTATTTTTAGGGAAGAGGTAGAAAATCTGTAACAGTTTTCAAAATGTAAAGTCCACTAAGCCTTTGCAGAGCGTTGTCATGTTCTGTGTCAGCTGAAGTGCAATGGTTTCGTGTTGTCTAATCCAAAGAGAGTTGCTGCGTCCCTTAAGGTTCTTTCTTAAATGTGGCAGGTGAGTACAAAGGGAAACTTCCTCAGCTTGAGGGAAAATGAAACCATGACTTTTTCGGGGAAATGAATGGATCTATGGATCTAGAAACAGTGCTGAGTGAGGTAACTCAGGCCCAGAGTGACAAATGCTGTGTGCGTTCTATTCCCTTCTCAGTTTTGTCTGAGCTCTCACATCCTGAGGAACTCCTACCCCGACCTCTTCTCCCTCCTTCATTTCTGTAGGAAATAAGGCATGGAATAAGACTATTGAATCACCATGAATCCCAGAACTAAATGCCAGCCCATCCTATTGCTAATGTGGCTCTGAAAAAAAAATCTTCTACTTGGTACCTGGCTCCTTATGTACAAAGCACCATAATAAAAAGTAGCCTCTGAAAGGAGTGTGTGCAGGTATGTATTGATATACCAAATGTGCTTGGAAAGTGAAGATCTGATCTAATGGACAGGGGTCCTCAGTGACTATTTCCTAAATATCCCCCAATTTACATGTTACTGCTGTACCTTTGGATTAGAAATAAGATATGTAATAATAATAACTCTTAAGCTAGTAATATACACCAATTATTTTCCCCAAATTCCTGAAAATATTTCTCAAAAGCTCATTCTGTGTTAATTGCATTTTTTTTTTTTGATAACTTGATTTTTGGGTTTTTACTAGAAGTTTGCTCAAAGGACAATGTTTTAAAACTAATTGTATTTATAGAGAAAATTTGTGTTCATAGCATTTTTTTTCATTTATAACCAACCTGGAGACAGGTACATGATAATATTTACCCTAGAGAATTGTCTATTCAAATAGCACCTTTATAAATAACTGAAAGATAGGACTCTGCAGCTAGGAAAGAAATCAGTGTTGACTCAGGTAATATGCTATATTAAAATGCTGGTTGTAGACTGCTCTCTAACATGCATTCGAGATGGGGTATAAAAGTGAGCATTCATAAGATGTTATTAAAAAGCTATGTGAACTCCCAAATCCACAAGAATCTGAGTCTTTTTATAAATCAGTTATTTTTGAACAGGTGTTTCCTGAAACTTTCCCATGAGATTTTCAGTTTGACGAGATGGTGGTCAGATGCTATACTGATTGGAACTTTGTGTTCTGCTTCAGTTACACTCATATTCCAGAATCCCAGCAGCAGTCTCTAGAATTTTCTTGGGCATATGGGAATACAGGGCAAATAATCTGGAGTAAGATAAGTAACGCCTATGTCATCAATGTGAAAGGACAGGTTTTCCTACTGTGTTGCTTCTCATCTTCCTCACTGAGAACATGAAATTGTTGGTAGGAATAAAATAGATATTGGAAGCAAAGTTTTAGCAGAGTGTGTGCATTCTCAGTTAGTCATAGCAACGGCTGCTATTGTAGGATTTATTACTGTTGCTAGGTTATGCTAGAAAGATAATCATGTTGTTTTTCTTGCATGCAAAGAAGATAAGCAATTAAAAATTGATAAAATTTTGAGTTCTTTTTAAGGAGGTTGTCTTTTGAAGTACGTTATCATTAGTATCTTTTTAAAAATTACTATTTATTTATTTTTGTTTTTTTAAAGTATGTGTGTATGGTGTTTTGCATGCGTGCATGTCTGCATCACATATGATGTTCTCAGATGAGAGAAAAGAGCACATGTCCCCAGGAAATGGAGTTACATACCATTGTTAGCTGGCCTGTGGATTCTGAGAATTGAAACTTTGCAAGAGCAGTCAGAATCTTTACTATCTTTACTACTGCTATTTTTAAAGATATACGTAAAAATTCACTCAGATTTGCCTCTAATTTCTATAAGTAATGAAACACAGCTGAGTTTATGAAATATGTATTAGAATATTTTTGAATAGGTACTATATAAAAGTATTCCAAATTCAATATTAAATATATACCTTCAAAATTTTGTCTTTCTTCATACCTTTGTTCATCCAGATTTTCCTTTTCATATTAGGGAACTGATTTAATTAGCTTTATGAAAAACATTTATAATATTTAGCAATTTACTTAAATTTATTAAATTGACATTGTTTCTGGTTTACATAAGTTAGTTTTGTTCTGTAAAGTATTGTCTTTCTAGTTTTTTTCTTAGCAATTTAGCTTGAACTTCTTTCCATATCAGTACAAAAACTCTCACTGTCTTTTCCAAGCAAACTGTCACGTAGATGTGTCTTACGGCCTTAGAGGATTAACTGCTTTGCGTGTGCGCGTGTTTTGACAGAATCTAAGGCTGTAGGCCAGCCTAGTCTGAAGATTCATATGTAGTCCATACTTGCTTCAAACTCATGGAAATCCTCAGCCTCCCAAGTGCCACCACATCTTGATGACCATTTTGGTTGTAGTCAAAGATGTAAAATTATACTTGCATTGTTTCTATTATTATAGAATCTTAAGTAAATAAAAACCTAGAGGTGACCCTACAGACCCCTCTGATTTTATAGCCTTATATTTTAGACATTCAGGGACCCTCTGATAAAACAGGTTGCAGAGAAAAAATATGAAAATTATAAACATTTATTTGTAATTCTAGTTGTCTTTAGAAGCACAAAAGCACTCGTCTTTTGGGTTACAAAAAAATACCTGTTGTAGAACCAAAAAATCTGGGCAAAGGGGTCTTTTCTGAGACTGATACTCCAATCAATGACCATGCATGGAGATAGCCTAGAACCCCTGCACAGATGTAGCCCATGGCAGCTCAATATATGAGCCGATTTCCTAGTAAGGGGAGCAGAGACTGTCTCTGACATGAACTCAGTGGCTGGCTCTTTGATCACCTCCCCCTGAGAGGGGAGCAGTCTTACCAGGCCACAGAAGAAGACAAGGCAGCCAGTCCTGATGAGCCCTGATAGGCTAGGGTCAGATGGAAGGGGAAGAGGACCTCACCCATCAGTGGACTGGGGGAGGGTCATAGGAGGAGATGAGGGAGGAAGGGTGAGATTGGGAGGGGTTTAGTGAGGGGGCTATAGCTGGGATACAAAGTGAATACACTGTAATTAATAAAAATAAATTAATTTAAAAATACTTGTAAGATAGACTAGAAAGAATTAGTTATTTCCATCACTAGAAGCAGTGGTATTTTTCTATCATCCATTAAAAAAATTCATGTACTGATAAAGACAGAGAAATGAGGAGTATTCAGAAAAATTTGAGTACTGTTAGTTTTATGATATCTAAACTTGCTTCAAGGTTTTCATAAGAAAAGGAAAAGGCACCTGAATACATTTTTTTTTTTACCTTTAATATCCGGTTCATTCTAAATATTGGATTAAATCCAAAGAAGATGCAGAGAACTTCAAACGGCATTAGAGATGCTACATCCATCTGTTGAAAGAGCAAATATAATATATTCACCTTTATGTGGAGTTTGTGTACTTCCCTGTGCTTGGAGTTGAATCCATACCTGCCGATATATGTGCAAGCCACTTTTCTGACGCTGTGAGAAAACACCCTGAAGTGGCGTAAAGATGAAGAACTTCATTTTAGCAAATGGACGTAGGGGTTCCAGTCCGCCACAGCGGGGAGGAGAAAGCCTCAGTAGGGAAGACATGCTCTTAATGGCTGAGCTGTCTCTCTAGTCCCTTGTGCTTTCTTGACTGTCATTAAAACTGTTATTCCATAGTTGTTTTCATTACATGTTATACAGCCTATCAAGAAATACTTTAAAATTCTAAACTATCCTGAGAAGAAGAGAAGTTAAGAACATATCGTGAGGCCACACATATGAGGTAGAAAGTTGAGGAAAGTGAGTAGCAATCTCAAAGCCGACATCTGTTGAACAGAAATGAAAATTAATTAGCCAGATTAGTTACTATAAGTAAATGACTCTTTAAGGGTGTTGGCTTAGAAATTATACATATCATTCCTAATTATACACTGATTCTCATACTAAGTTGAGATATGTATAGGACATTTACTAAAATATTAAACAAGGAAGCAGGAATATAGAGTTGTTGACTTGCCTAGAACCCATGGTTTGCACCTCAAATGATAATGATAATTTTATTTCCTTTCTTCCCATCTGCTCAACTCATCACTGGATCATTAGTTATTTGCAGTCTTTATTCAATCATTATTCATTTACAGTTTTAACTTTCCTTTGTGGATTTGTGTAGACATAGATATTTTATTTCTCACTGAATTGTAGGAAATTGAATTAATCATGGATTGACTTTAAATTCTGTACCTCGGACTATGTAAAACATTTTAGTATAGAAACAGTAAGATATTATTTCAAATGTTTTAAGATATTATTTCAGAAGTCCTAAGTAATTGTACTCTCAGGCTTGTGAGATGGCGCAACAGATAATGGTTTGTTTGTGTTTTTTTTCTTTCACATTTTAATATTTCCTGCACCCAGGAGTGTATTACAAAATCAGATCATAAGTATCAATTCCTTTAGCCACATAATACCATTGTGGCATCTGAACACTGTGGTAACTCCTATCTGGATCCTGTTTTATACCCAAACTATTCTCTTCTTGCCCCTGACAAGACCTAGCCGTGGGCAGCACTGAAGAATGATTCCTTGTGGTGCAGGTAAAGATTATTGCCACCAAATCTGAGGCCCTGACTTTGAGCCACGTGATAGATGAAAGGAGAGCACTGAATCCTCTTAGTTCTCCTCCACACAGAATCTTGGTGTGTATATGTATGCATACACTAACCAAAAAGAAATAAATGTAATAAAATTAACTATTCTGCAATACTTTAAGACAGGCAGCCCTGTGTTAAGGGAATTCAAAAGAAGTGACTACAATTAAATCAATGTTTCATATAAGCATAAATGGATTTTACATATATCCAATTTCAACAAATCACTCAGTGTTCTGTGGATTTTACAAAGGATACCCTTCATGTTTTTACAATTTACTAAAGCAGTATAGATCTGCTATGAATGTTAAAGTGAAAAAAGTTTGGAAATTAAAAAAAAAAACAGATGGGATTCGAGTCATTTTATATTGTAATTTGTGACCTATAGTTTGATTTGTGTATATGTGTGTGTGTGTGTGTGTGTGTGAGAGAGAGAGAGAGAGAGAGAGAGAGAGAGAGAGAGAGAGAGAGGTAGTGACTGCTGGCAACACATTTCCTAGAACACTTTGAAGAACTAAATTACTGTCCTAGGGGAGGCTGGAGTCATGAAATGGCTTTAGGCAACCTTAGGTGATCCAGTCTCCACCTATTTTTTCAGTTTGAAGACAGATTAAGAGAGAACTATAGGACATAAGACCATGTTTTTAATCTGAAAAAGAAAGATGCTGTGTCATCTAAACAACGGCTACTTTCAATTTGTTTACTTTGCTTACATAAAGGACAGTTAGGAATAGAAATAACTTTGCTGACTTGATACCGCCACACCACATGATTGGAAACTAGAGATCTGTAGAAAATAAAAGGTACGCCCTTTTCCCCCTAACTGCAGTTTAACTTGGAATTTCCTTAACTGGGCTTCTGAGTATTTACATCCCCATTTGCAGGGGGATGAATGTGGTATGAAGCATGGAGGGTCACATTTCAGGACTACTTACTGATGTTAAAAAACACAATCAGGTCTGCGTGAAGCTTGTTACAAGAAGGTGACATGTTTGTAAAGATGACACTGACAGTGAAAATAGTTCTGCTTAAACGGCTGTAGACCTGTTTGTGAGTCGCCTACCTGAAATTTTGTAGAAGTCCTGTAGTGTCTCTTCAGCTCATTTGAATCTACCTGCAATACATTTATATTTTGATTAGGTTTAGCAAATTTTATTTATTAGTCTTTACTTTTAATAGTTATAGTTATTTCTCTCTATGACTTTTCTTCAAATATAGCCTGTTATTATGCTCCAGACTTTTCTGTTTTAAAAAACACACAGCTGTTCATGTGCTTTTTCCTTTTTATTCATTTCACTTATTTATTTTTAGCTAAAAATTTTTATATAGTATATTTTGACTGTATTCTTTTCTCTCCCCCAATTCCTAGATCCTTCCCACCTCCCTACATAACCAATTTCATGTTCTTTCTCCCTAAAAAAAGACCAAGATATTAGAAGCAAAACATGAAAATCCAAACAAACAAGAAAAAATCAGTAAGACAAAACCAAATCAAGGCAAATCAAAAGTACACACACACACACACACACACACACACACACACACACACACACCAGAAACACGGAATCAGTTTTGTTTCCTGTTTTGTTACTGTCCTCCTGTTTAACATAGAAGTTACAGAAGAGTCAGCTCTATTGCTTTACTTCACATTCTCTTCTCATATCCATCGCTAACATACAAGAGTTTGGTCATAATTTGTCCTCCTACTTCTTTTATACCAACAAAACTAACAGTGCAAAGGCCATATAGGAGCCCTCCCACACTTAACATCTGTTTTATGGAATTCAGGATATTTTAAAAAATGATACATACATTTCTTCGGTCTTTTCAAATTTTTTTTATATTAATTACAGTTTATTCACTTTGTATCCCAGCTGTAGCCTCCTCCCTCACTCCCTCCCAATTCCACCCTCCCTCCTTCATCTCCTCCCATATCCCTCTCCAAGTCCACTGATAAGGGAGGTCCTCCTCTCCTTTCATCTGACCCTAGCCTATCATGTCTCATCAGGACTGGCTGCATTGTCTTCCTCTGTGGACTAGTTAGGCTGCTCCCCCTCAGGAAGAGGCGAACAAAGAGCCAGCCACTGAGTCCATGTCAGAGACAGTCCCTGTTCCCCTTACTAGGGAACCTGCTTAGATACTGAGCTGCCATGGGCTACATCTGTGCAGGGGTTCTAGGGGTTCAAGGTTATCTCAATGCATAGACCCCTGGGTCCAGATTTTTTTGGTTCTGTTGCTCTTTTTGTGGAGCTCCTGTCCCCTCCAGGTCTTTCTATCACAGGTTCACTGCACTCTGCCCAAAAGTCTGGCTATGAGCCTTAGCATCTCCTTTGATACCCTCCTGGGTAGAGTCTTTTTATTTATCATTATGTACATAGTTATGTGTGTGTGTGGGGGGGTGTCATAGGACAGCTTTGTGTTGTTAGTTCTCCCCTTTCATCTTTACTTGGGTTTGAGGGTCAAATCAGAGCACCAGGCTTGGGCAGCAAATGTCTTTTACTCTTGAGCCATCTCACCATTCCCTTGGATATTTTATTTAAAACGAGTCCATCTGGTTAAACTGTAATCTTCTTGAGGAGTGGACTGACTTTTACAACTGAGTAAACTAGTACCTATAACATTCTAAGATCTTAGTAAATACTGAGTGCACAGCGAGGTTGAGGAATGAGGAGAGGGATAAGAATTTTGTGGTATTTGGCATTTTCTGAAATACTTTTTGTTTTTAAGACTTTCTCTTACAAGGATGCAGAAATGCCGCTCTTGGTTTACCTACATGAGTTGCATAAGGTTCAGCATTTTTTGGTGGGGAGACCCATTTGCTGCCCATTTAAGATGCAGTACGCCTCAAAAATTTGTTATGTTCCCTTCTCATTATATTTACTTCTTGAAAAGTATCATCCATGTTTGTGGTTTCAAAAGCACCATACCAAATCTCTCCCACTTCACTGAATGTCACATCCAGGAGCTGTATTGAGTAAAGCTGACTTCATTGTTCTCTTACCTTCCCAAGCCTAATTGTGAGCTCCTGGAATTATACATCCTCCAACATACCCATCCATGCAGGTTGGTCAGCCTCGCCACCCTCTCCCTGCAGCCCTGGGCCCTCAATTAACCATAGCCAAGTTCTACAGATTCTTTCTTCTGAACGGTCTCCTGTTCAGGCTTTCTCTCGGCAGTGGTCTCCTGCCTTAAGTGGTGCTCCTTCTTACTAATTGCACAATGGCAGGTAGTGGTCTCCCTAAATCAGAGTGCCCAATCCATATTTACATCAAATTCTGACTCTACATGATTTTCATAGAACAAAAACAAAACCCTCACATTTCCTTTTATAGGTCACTAGGCTCTGTTTTCTCTGTCTCACTAACATGTTGAAGTTTCTTATCCTTCTCTCTCTCTCACAGCCCCTCAAATGTGCCCGTTTCTCACTTGCGTGCCTTTGTTGCGGTTGTTCCTGGGTCCCAGATCAATCTTTCTGTATGGCAAAGGTCGGGTATAGGTAGTAACAACGATCCATTAGGACTCGATGACCCATGTCAATTCAATGTAGAAGCTCACCATACTTAATTCTGTTTGTTTCTTTTTAATGCCCGAGCTCTGTAAAATGCTTGGCACACATCTTTGAGCTTTGCTTTCTCAGTTCTTGACAGTGTCTGATCTCAGTCAGTGCTTGATCTATATCATGAGAGTAGAAAGCGTTCTAATACTAACAGTGAGACCCCAAAGAATCAATTCTAGCAATATAGCATATTTTAAGCATGTATATGTTTCAGTTACATGTAGGAAGAACTTTCTGATAAACTCTTAATGTAAGTGTTAGAACTGGGGCGTATGGAAGCAGCCTCGTCGTCTACTAATGCCATTTATCTTCTAACCATCCATGCTTTTTAACATGGAAGTTTTAACTGTCTCCAAGTACTGTTCAGGATCTGTCAGTTGGGGCTTGGTAGAGGGCCAATTTGATGAAGTGCCTGCCACACAAGCATGAAAACCCGAGTTTGGTGGTCACATTAGCATGTATCTATAGAGTCAGTGCTATGTGTGGCTCTGGGTAGAGATGGGCAAGACCCTAAAGCTCAGTGCTAGCCAGGATGGCTAAATCTATGAACTTTCTGTTTAGTGAGAGACTCTGTCTCACGAAATAAAGGTGGACAGAAACTGCGGAAAGACATCTGACCTTACCTTGGGCCTCCATGGACAGATACATACAAACGGGCACGCACACACACATACACACACACACATGTATAGACATAGATATACATGTGCACACACAGAGACAAACACAGATACACACATATAAACATGTGCACACACACATGCACACACATATAGACCCACAGGTACACAGATACAGATACACACATGCACACACACACACACGGACATGCATACACATTTCACAAATACCAAATCCCTTCCCCCAATATTCTAGTCAACTCAGTTCCTAGTCCCTCTGCCCCTGTTATGGTTATATTTTTTAACCACATACACATGTTGAATTTTACAGAAATATATTGAAATATATGCAAGATATGGTCGTTTAATGATTTGTACTATGAAAAAACACAGATTATCGAGCCACAGGTAGGCCTAGACAGGTTTCGTTGGTAGTCTTATAAGTTTTATGTTAAGAAAGATTGAGTAAAATCTGTCAGCTCCATCAAAGCTCTGATACAGACAGACAGACACAATTCAAGTGCTGCTAAGTTAAAATATTACATTCTCCTATAACCAGGGTTTATTTTCCCCCACGTTTACACGTTTCCTCTCAAAGTTGACGATTCTGTGATTGAATAAATGTAAACACAACTAAAAATTCTTGATTAAAAGAAAGTGGCATTTAGGAATTTTAAAATCCCTGTTCTTTTGAGCACTAAATAAGTTTGGCACCATTAGACTTGCAGGGATCAGTATGTTTACCAGTGACAATTAGGCACCTTTAAGAGGCCACCTTATTTCATTCCTTCTCTCTTTCAAACCTGCTTATTATGCAGCTGGCATTTCTTCAGGAGAGGCTTACTTTAGGAAGGGGATGCTAATTACACCGAAATCCTGCCCTAACAGATAGCTGTAGAAGGTGCTCCATTTAATTATTAGTATATTTACTCATTGTTTACCTCCTCTGATCAACAATTCTTCAATTTCATACAGAACAAAGGGAAGCACTTAAACAAGAATATCACATGAGATTGCAATTAAAGAATTACACAAAGTAAGAAAATCCTTGAGCCAGCTTTATGATACGTTCCCTCCTACAACCATGTCTTGAATATGTTTGAATTCCAAGGCTAGATAGGAGAATGGATAGAACACTGATCCCTCCATTCAGGAACTTACTGTCAGGTAAGAAAGACAGCTAAAGAGATAGAAAGGACATGGTGAATGCGTGGATGTTTATTCATTGAATAAAGACAGCTAAACAGACAGGAAGGAAATGTAAATGTGTGGATGTTTATTCATTGAATAAAGACAGATAAACAGGCAGGAAGGAAATGGTGAATGCGTGAATGTTTATTCATTGAATTTATCAGACAATTTACTTCTTTCAGCCATATTTTGGGGTATGTGTATATATGTCATCGTATGTAATCTTTATTATAGATTTATAAAATAAAAATGATCTTCACTTTTGACTCTGGTCTGTTTTTTTTTTTTTGTTTTTTTTTTTAGTGTTAGCCTGTACTTTATTTATCAAAATTAAATAAAAGAAATACCTAGAGTACAAAGAAATGAGTAGCTAATTTCTTTCAGGTCACTTTTATAACCAGTAGTTGTGAGGGATGAGTGCCACAAGCAGTTTCCTCTAATAGAGGACCTAACGGATAAAGCTGTTAGTTGGCACCAGACGTTTCCATAGCTCCTTTGTGACTGTGGATTGTTATCAATCAGAGGTCGTAGCTGTGTCTCATTACCCTGCACCCAGTGCTCAGCCTGTGACCTTTGTCAGCAGTGAAGGGCACATCACTAAGACTAACACCAGAGGTTGATTCCAGAGTCCACACGGTGGAAGGCTAGAACCAGCTCCCGCCACCTTCTCCTTTCACCTGCACACGTCCACAGGCACCCATCAGCACACGCATTGAATATGTGTATAAATAAAAGTACATCCACCGCCAACTTGGTTTCTGCTACATATAAGAGAGTTTCTATAATGAGGCATTTTTGTTGGTGTTTGGACCTCCATGTAGCACCATTTTTTTTTGTTTGTTTGTTAAAAAATACTGTAGAGCACATGTAAAACCTCCTGGTTTCTTTGTTTGCACCTCAATCTGTTTTTCCTAAGAGGCTGGCAGAATTACTGTTGCCATGTTCAAGCCCTGGTGCAGCATGTATTATCTAAATACAACGTGTGTCTAAAGGTAGGTGGATATGTTCGCCTACCATATATAGGCATTTAAATATTTGTTGAGTAGATGAATGCACACATTTGGGGTATAACTTAAAAATTGCATAGAGACCAACATAGTGAGACCTTCATGTTGGGAGCTCAGTGTACATAGACTTTATTCCAAGTGTAATCAACTTTCAAAGGCTAACATTACCTATTCTAAATTAAAGGAACCATTAAACGTCTTTTGAACAAACAAAGCAATTAGTTCCTGCTCTGTATTTGTAGCTCATGGTAATGCATTTTAAATAGAGCTCATTGAGTGTGTTTTATTGATTATTTTTCATGGTTTTAACACTCTATTGTGTGCAAAGATCTCTTAGGAAATAAAAGTCTCCTTTTAGTGATTTTGTCATTTTCTCTTTGTCAAACATTGATTTTGTGCATCTAGTGGAGGCTGAAGTTAGTGGAGTTCTTTTTTTCTTTTTTGGTGTTGTTTACTTCTTATTTGTACACCACCATCATCATCCATCCAGCTGCCAGTGAGCTTCAGGGTTGAGGTTTGAGTAAACTTACATTCTAAAATGGGCATTGGGAATATTATGAATAGACACTTGTTACTGTTTCTGATATAATTGCCTTTAGGCCTTTTCTCAATGAAAAAAAAATATAGGGCACATGTCCGAGAGAATAAAATTTTAAAAATAAGAATTAATAAATTTACTCTTTCTTGGCAGTTGACTATTCATACTATGATCTTGGAGAGCACATTTCATGCAATCCTTTCAGGAACTTGTGACAAGGGAGTAACAGGAGACATCTGGGGAAACCCCTTTTTTTCTGGCTAACTCAGAATGTCCTTAAAAACAGACATTTACCACTTACGTGTATGTTCTTGAAAATACATTTTTCTTTGTTATTTTTCCTTGCTGAGATTGACTATGACATTCCAAACCGAGGAATAAATTTAGAAGAATATACTTTCTCAAAGGTAAGAATTTTGGCGTTTGAAGTAGGCCACTGCACGTGAGTGGGAAGGGATGAATTTGGGAAATAAGCAGTTTGGAAGATCTCTATTCCAAAATAAGACAACCACGGACTCATGATAGGCACATGGAAAGGCACGTGGTTTCTTCCCTGGGGCTGGGCTCCTGAAGGAGATTCCAAAGCCTCCATGTTTTGCAGAGCTTTTCACTAGCATAATTTGCAGTGGTGGAAATCTCTGCAATACCAAACATTAGCTACATGCTGTCAGACACTAGAAATAAAACACGGTTGGGTATTTTGCATTTTAATATTGTTTAATTGTACAGTTTGAATATGCATGTGCTTAGCAGCTGCCCGTAAGCATAGTGCAGTGAAGTTAGTTATTAAAAGGCTGAGGGCATGGCTGCCTTCATCCTACTGTGTCTGTCCACTCTCCATCCTATAAATGTCAAGTGTGTTTTCCCTTGCCATCCTTACCTCATCTCCCCTTGTTCTGTTGCATGCTCTTCTCTTTTCACTTATTAACTTTAGCCTTTCGCAGTTTTAATAATCGTTGAATTCTGTGGATCCTAACAGCACTTTAACTCCCCACTTCTCTCTAGTTTTCTTCTTTTTCTCTTAGTTGATCTAACACTAATCTCTATTCTTTCAACATTTTCCTCCCGTCTCTAGCTTTATCTTAATACATACTACACTACCCCTCTTCCGCTATCTCCCAATAGTTACTGAAGATAAAGAGATAACTGTTTTAAGCCAGATGTCAGGACATTTGCGTAATGGGGCCATCTAGCACTTGCTGCTGCTGCAGTGAAGAGTGCGCACTCACAGGTCCAGGGCCCTGCGTCGGATGCTTTGAGCAAATGGGTCTAATTTAGCTACTGGACTACATTCTTACTGCACTGGAGATGAACAGTACTTCAACTCTATCACAGCCTAGTATCATTTGAACATTAAAACCCTTCAACTGGAAGAAAACAGCTAACAAAATTCCAACCAAGAAAATAACCCCAGATTCATACATCCCAATCTAGAAGTGTATGTATAAACAACGGAATAAATACGAGTCCTAGTAAATAATTCTACAGAAGAGGATTCCGATGAAAAGGAATTAGATAAAATTTCAGACAAAAATTAAAAACGATAATCATAAAAGTGCTCACTTAAATCAAAGGTATGAATTAATTTTAAGAGAATACAAAGAAATAGCTGAAAAAATAAGAGAATCAATATAGGATATTAAAGAACTCAGTAAACTTATTATTATTGTTGTTATTATTTAGAAATGTAAAACTCCGTTAGTCATATGGAAACCCAGTAGAAGGCTTTACCAGTAGAGTGGATCAAGTGGAAGACTGAGTATCAAGGAGAGATGACAAGCTAGATGAATTGTAATATTCAGACATTGATGAAGTTCTATCCACAGAGAGAGAGTCAAACATTAAATGAAACAATCTTGAAACCCTAGTCCACTTAGACATTGTTCAGATTTCAACCACTTTCTACAAAACCCACTTACGATAATTTCTCCTCTTTGTATGAATTGGAGTCTTGGTTGGATCAATAATATATCACCAAGGTAGATGATATCACATATGATGTCGGCAATAATCCAGTAGTGCTTGTTGTCTGGTGTCTGGTACGGGAAGACGAGGCGTACTGGGAGCAGCCAACAGTTCCAGTTATAGGCAATGGTGACAAGCAGGAGCCACAGGAGGTAGACCCGATCTAGCAAAACAGAGCCCAAGTCATCCCCACAGAGCCACACAAGCATTCCAAGATGTTTCTTTCTTAGTTTGATCAAACTGAGGCACTATCTTTGTGTGTATTTGTGGTGTGATTGTGTGGGCACACTTGCTTGTGAACACACAAAAGGGTGTGTGCCCTGGCGTGAAGGGAACAGAGGCTAACGCTGGGGCTAACACTCTTTCACCATAGTTTTGGAGATACAGTCTCTCAGTTCTTACTGGCTAGAATGACCAGCTAGCAAAATCTGGAGATCCATCTGCCTTCTTCCACTCAGTTGACAGGATGATGTATGCACTACCAAGACCAGCTTTGCAGGGGTGCTGGGGATCCAGATTCAGGTCCTAGTGGTTAAGTGGTAGGCATTTCATAGACTGAGGCATCTGCCCAACCTTTATTCTTTGGAGATAAACAGTTTTCAGTAAGAACTTCTAGTAACTATTCAACAGAACTCTCTGTCTTGAGTAGAAGGTGTTGTGCCATACACAAAGAAGGAGAATCATAGTATTACTTTTTTTTTTCCCTCAAAAGTGGACAGTGTCTTTTTTGTCTTTTGGCTAAAATGAGGGAGGTAAATTCACTCTTTGGATTCAGGATAATGGAATCCTGGAAAATTTAGATGTGTCATTGCCAAGGTATTCTTGAAACAAAGGATCTTTAGTCCCCAGTAATTAAGGCCTGCCCATAGCAAGTTGGAGAAAGGCTTCATTCTGCAAAAAGAGAGTTGGCTTTGAATGCGAGGAGGGAGAACCAGTTACCTGAGGCAACCAGTGTCCCTTCACATGCTGCTTTTCTTTGCTCTGAAGGGTTTAGGAGAGAATTTGTTTGATTAATTAACTTAGTGAAGCCATGAAAGAGGGTACTATCTACTATCTATATCTATCTATCTATCTATCTATCTATCTATCTATCTATCTATCTCTATCTATCTATCTATACACACATATATTTCATATATTTGTACATATACATACATATATGCATATATAATATAGAAAATATAGAAATAATATACAAACTGCATAAAAATTATATGTAATATAATATTACATAATAATATATAATGATGTATATATAATATATACATATGTACATAGTACATACACACATACATACACATAAATATCTGTGTGTATGTGTGTGTGTGTGTGTGTGTGTGTGTCTGTCTGTCTGTCTGTGTGTGTCTACATATTGCCAAGTTCCTTGAAGCTTTCTTTTAAAAGGTTATTTGGGTCAGGAAAAAGCTCTAGCCTGGTTTTTAAATCAGGCAGGGTATTTTATCTCTTGTCTTCAGCAGATAAAGGAAAACAAACCTTTTTCAGACCACATAGTTTAAATTATACTTTCAAGATAGATCACAATATGGAAAAACTGAAGCTGTCTCCACACGTCTGGGTCAAAGGGGTTCTGGTGACTGCTGCCCATCTGGTGGGATCCCCTTCAATGGTACCTGAGTGTGCATCTATGCTTCTCGGAAGTCTCACTCTTCTTAGGTACTCTTTAGCAGGTGCCCTCTGGAGTTGGCAGGACCATGTGTCATGGTGGGGTTCTTTTAGCTTAGAATTGTCCGCTTGTGTTGGTGATATATCTGTAGACTTTACTTCATAGTAAAAAAAAGTGCATTTTTAGAAGGTTAACATAGGTTAGCTTGATGAGTAAAACATTTCGTTTTGATGAAATTAAAATATTTGAAAATTTTCCCCTCTCCACATAAGCAAAGCAAAACCGTCATGTTTAAACAAATGACCTTTATTTTTCTGTATGTATTATAAATCATAATGTTGTACTTCCTAAATATATGCAACAAATAACATACAACAATGGTGTATATATAAAAACTGAATAAAATTAATTAAAACATCGAAAGCCAGAAAATAGCAGTTTCAAATTCACAAGGCATCAAAGGTCAGAAGTCTACTGTTCCATAGGGTTTACTTTAAAGTTACATTTTCATACATACATACTCTTTGAGTTAGGAGTAAACAAATTTCAAAATGTGCTTATCAAACTATGATTTATTTCAGTCTTATCTCTTCAAACATTAACTACCGTATAATGCATAGTATGCTTTGAAAAGTTTCCCTCTATCCCATTTCATTATAATTAGACTTAAGTAATTTTTTCTGTCAAGCAGTCATTTTTCTTCTTTCTCTTTTTAAATGCCAACAAGCATCAATCATATTATGTATTATTGTTGTGATCTGGTGTTCTTGTTATTTTTCATACCCACATTTTGTAATTACTAAGAATGTTGATAATTGTTCCTTTCCCTGTTAATCATGCTTGTATTTATGTAATATGAATTTTGTATTACTTGGGTATTGTTTAAGGTTAACAGCAGAACTCACAGCAGGTGCTGCTGGTAGCTTCTGCACATAGTCATCCTAGAGACCACCTCGGTGGGTTCCTTATGTGAGAACATTAGCTACTGAGCTTTCTCCCTAGAGTCTTTGTTTCTTGGAATAACTTTATTTTTCAGCTAGATCCAGCCTGGGGAGTGGTGGTCACACCAGTGCACCTTTTTCTTTGTCTCTCGCTACTCTGAGATTTCTGAATCACTTTAAAAAAATAAACTGGTGTAATTTATCTAAAATTAGTGTCTCAGGATCCGCTTTTCTGGGTCCTAAGCTGAATAATTGGCCAAACACAGGTTTTTCTCATAACTTTCCTCTTGCTCGTACTTTGAGGGAATCATGCTTACCACTATGGGAGCTAGCTTCGGGTGAGGAGGTATTTTCTCCCTCTGTCAGCGTTCTCTTGTAGAGAGCAGTCCTTTCCCGCATTCTTGACACAAGCTTGTGTAGGTGGGCGTCAGCGTATTCATTTATAATTGAGGTTGCAGGCATTTTGCTCTTAAAGCTAAACAAGAAGAAAAAAATGGTGATAGGTGCCTGAGAAGATACATACAGTTTTTTTTCCCCTTATGCATTCAAGATTCTTATTTTCTCCTCTTTGCAATTGAATAACACAATGAAAACCCTAAAATAAAATGAAAATAGCTCTGATGTAACATAGACTGCCATTGAAAACTTTGATGGCAGGTACTCTCTTCAGCAGAACATATGCTATTGAAAAAATTACAGTTCTCCAAACAGCAAATGGTCCCTTCTTGACATGGTCCATTCTTAGGACCATGATTCTATCATTAAACTCTGTCACTACAAGCAAAGTTGCTATGGCAGGCAGGATCTAAGGTGACATCATGACTTCAAAAGCCTGGGAATGATGAATATGTGGGCTTTGCTCCACTCAGCACCAGGTATATGGCATGATTTACTTCAAGATAGGAACATAGTACAGCAATCTGATATAACCATGGGAACCTTCTGAAGCAAGTTTCTCTAGCTGGCAATAGTACAGAAAGTCAGAATTTGGAAGTCTAGGGGAAGGTTACTGCATAGAAATTCTCCAGCCATTGATGGATTTTGAAGAAGAAGGAAGAGGTTACTGATAAAAATTTCAGGTCCACCCCCAGGCTGACAGTGACTTCTGAACAGCCCATAATAAGAAAACAGGATTTTTATCCCATAACTACAAGGACCCGAGTTTTTACAATAACATGAATGAGTTTGAGAGTAGATTCTTCTCCAAAACCTCCTCATGAGGCCCTTGCCTGCATTGGTTGACACGCTGATTTCAGCCTCGTAAGACTTTCTGCAGAGAATATAGCCACACTCCCAGGCTTCTGATCCAGAAAACCTAGACAGGTGATGGTGTAAGCCTCTGAGTGTGTGGTAATTTATCATATAACAAGACAAAAGCAATTCAGGTGACATCTTTTCAGTAACTTCCGTTCTGAGAAAACAGAAGCATACCAGTACAGTGTGTAAGTTGTAAGCTGTAAATATCTGCTTATGTTCCCGCCTCCTCTGCTGTGAGGCAATGGGCATCACATTGCAGTTAGGACACCTAGGCAGCCTACTTGACAAATCTCCATCTCCTACATGCTCCATGAATGTATATAACCCTGAAGACTTCTAAGATCCTCAGATCATTAGTTTTTTTCCTTCCTTCCTTCTTTCCTTTCCCCCTACCCCCTAAATCCTTCTGTGTTTTTAGAATTTAACTTTTAATTGATTTTTTTTTTGTGAACTTCACATCATGTACCCCAGTCCCACTCCTCTCCTCATCCTTTCATACCCACCCTCAGTTCTTGCAACTTTCCCGTCAAATGAAGATAAATAAATAAATCTTGTTGTGGATGCTGTAGTTTGGCAGGCACACTGTGTTGTAATGGAAGTTTTACCTCCTTTAAAAACTCAGTTGTGTTATGTAAACATGCTTTTGTTTTAATCCCAAGTGTAGGATTTTAGTTTGGGCTTCCGTTTGTCCACAGCTGGTAATAGCCTGTCTCATGCAGCACAGAGAAGGGCATGGTTTAGGACTCTGAGGGACGTAAATAGGAGAGAGGCAGTTTGGAGAGACCAGAGACACTTCGTGGCACAGTGGCTTGGAGGAGAGAGACAGAGGAGAGTACTTGCTGCTTTTGCTGTTGACGGAGAATTTGTAGAACCCTAAAAGAACTCATGGACTCTAAATAGCCAGGAGAAGTAAAGGAGTCTCTGGCCTCCTCTCCCATACCTTTCTCTCGCCTACCGAGGGTTGGGGGGCTGGAAGGACAAGGCTTTAAGGAACCCCAAATAAAGCCGAGTTTAAAAACATGTCCCACAGTATATCCTTTTGGTCACACTTCTTAGCTTGCAGGTGTTCATTGCAATGAGCCATCGCTCTGGTTCCAGTCCTCTGGCTTCTGATACATTGCGAATACTGTCTTCTCCCTAGGACCACTCTTGGGTATCTTGTTGCCCTGTATCATGGAGATCTTGCAGCTTTGGATCTGTAGGACTGGCCTCTTCATGTGCTCCAACTGTTCACCGATGGGGTAGATGTTGGGGTATGCTAACCCAAAATACTGGGTCTGTGTAGGAAGCTGGCTCTGGCATGATAGGCAAACTGAGATGGGGGATGAAGCCAGGGACTGATCATTCAGCAGACTTTACTTTGAGGAAACAAAACCTAAGTCTCTGGGGCTGGAGAAAACTCCCTGGGGCTGGTAAAAAACACTCTGGGACTGGTGGAAAAACTCTTCTCTTCAGGGCTGGATAAAAAGGAGAAAAATCACACACACGCAAACACACATTGTGGATAAAGCAACAGTTACATTCTATTTTTCTTTAAGTGAATAATTACAATGAATATGCATTAAAAATGTTCCCCAATACCCTCACATGACCATGTATTTTACAAAATATGGGTGAAAAACAAGTTATTCCCAAGAACCTGCATGCATTCACATCTAAACAACTTGTTATAGATTAACAAAGGGTAAGCAAGCAAGATAATGTTGTCAGCTAGTTTCTTACTGGCAAGCTGAACTTGGCTGTTACAAAACATGGATCAATCATTTTATTATTTATCTTAAATATCTTATTTAAAAAATCCTAAAAGAATCACACACCTAAACATATATATATATAAAAAACCTTTAAATCTTCGGAGTGAATACCCATTTACTACCAGTTTTTCATTAAACCATATCAGGAAGCTGAGGGCAAAAATATGTATAGAAAAATCACCAGCCCAGCTTCAGCAAGAAAGGCATGCCAGCTAATACTGGTTGGGCTGTCATTGTTTTTCTTCCCTGACTTCAAAGAATCTTTGGCTCAACTTCTAAGTACTATAAACTATTCCCCAATATATTCTAGGGCGAAGCCACTAGCAAAAACATCTTAACCTAACTTTTCTCAGAGGCTACATTTCTCAATTCTTTCTAAGGGTGGTGGTCATTGTTAACCATCTACATCTCTAAGTTCTTTCTGAGAGTGGTGGTTCAATCATTAACCTGTTTCAGCAGCAATACTTGGACCCATCACTGTTCTGTAAGTGCCAATGACACTGCCCAGGGAGGGGCTGGAAGCCCTTTAGAGGTTCCTACAACTTACAGATTAGGAGGGATATGACTTCCAGACTTTCTACGAGCCTGTGAGGGCCATTTTCAAACCACCACAGAAGCATTAAGGCTTAAGGCAGATGTTTGTCTGTAGTGGGAACATGAGAAAAAACTGAGGTTTTATTTTGGTCTATGTATTCAGTTCAAAGTGTCCACAGGATCTTGAATAATAAGGCCATGTTTGTATTACCCAGGAGGCATTAAAAATATAGTTCTCAAGGCAAGAAGTTGATGGTCATAAGTTCAAGAATATCTGAGGCAACTTATGTAGACGGCATCGTTATAGGCTATACAATCTCAAAGTCAAGGGCAGTGTGTTTCCTTTATTCCCTAGAAGACTGAGGACAAGAAAGATTTTTAATGATCACTTATTCAACAAAACTGCTATTTCTTGTCTTTTGTTTGACCTTATTTGGTTAACTTCAACACTTTAAAAATCTATTAAAAGCAAAGTCGAGTGTTATTGGGTGATTAATTATAAAGTCAGGTACTTAAGTTTTCAAAATGTCTGATTCAAGCCCCAAGATTTGAGGAGAATATTTTTTGCTTTCCTGAATATCTATGAGCCTTAACTGACTATAAAATTGCCACATAATTATAATTTTACTTTTTTCATCAACTTCTTGATTATAATTCATTACTTTAATTCAATCGGCTATATATTCATAATTTAAAATTGAAGAAATGACATTTGTTTCAGGGTTTGCAGTTGCCTTTGCTTTCCGGGTAGTAGATCATAACATGACCTGGATGGGTAAGATATAGGCCTTACAGTATTAAAATATGGGAAATAGATAATTTGAAAAGTGAGATAGAAAATAAAAACTCAGGATACTGTTGTGTTGTATTTAAGAAGGGCTGGGGAGATGGCTCAGATGTTAAGAGTACTTGTTGCTTCCCAGAGGACCAGATTTGGGTAGCTCACCACCATCTGTAGCTTCAACTTCAGGAAATTTGAGACTTTCTTCTAGCCTCTGAGTGCCTGATGGCACAGGTACACACTCTTACTTACACACACACACATCTACACAGGAGTAAAAGAAAATCTTTAAAAAGTTCTCTAGTTTAAGGTTGCTCTTGTAACTTAACTCTGAAGAATGAGTAAAGATATATTTTTTCAGATTTTATTTTGTTTCATTTATTTATTTAACTTTTAACACTTAGAATTGTGCATGCTTATGGGGTACGCTCATGACTCAATGTCTGTATATAATTTGTAATGATTAAAATAAGCTTTATAATTCCTTAAACACTTCTAATTTCATCTGTTCAGAATTTTAAAACTTCTAGTTATTTATAACAATCTTAATAAATTGCTGTGAGCTATAGTTGTCCTGCTGTGTATAGTTCATTAGAACTTGTTTATCCTAAGTCTAGGGATCTGTTTCCAGTTTCTGTTTATCCATGTGTCCCTTATCCAATGATCATTTTCTACTTCTGTAAGATTAATTCCTTGAATCTCCACTTGAGTGGGAACATGTAGCATTAATCCTATGTACTTCACTTATTTTATTCACCATTATATTTTTCTGTTTATCTATGTTGTCACAAATGGAAGTATTTAGTTTTAACTGGCAGAATAATGTCCCATGGTATATCCATGTATATACGTGCGTCTATATATTATATACATATATCACATTTTGTTTAAGATGACCAGTTTTATGGGGAGATAAAATAAGTAGATGCTATCCTAGGTAAATTCTTTTAAAAAATGTTTATCTATTTCTTATGTACACAGTGTTCTGTGTGCATATATGCCTGCACGCCAGAAGAGGGCATCAGATCTCATTATAGATGGTTGTGAGGTACCATGTAGTGGGGAGTTGAACTCAGGACCTCTGGGAGAACAGCCAGAGCTCCTAACCACCTCGCCAATCCCTCAGATAAGTTCCTAAAGGAGATATTTAAATTAGATTTGAGAGGATGAACACCACTTCATTATATAAAGAGTAAATGAAGAAAATAGCACTTCCAAACATTATTGTGGTCTTGTAGAGTGGAATAAAGGTTTCAACCAGGCTCGCAAATTATAGAGAACTGAAAGGTCCATAGACCTGTGTGGGAAACCATAGCCGAATTCTAAGGAGAGAAGACATCAGCTGTTTTAGAAAATGTGCTTGAAATAAAAGTACTGCTTGATGAGAGTACATGTGATGACAGGAGCAGAAGTTGGAGGAATGTGTCTTCAAACCAAGAAACACCATGGATTGCCAGTATGCACTCACATGTACACACACACACACACACACACACACACACACACACACACACACACA
>NW_026587216.1:47722023-47731255 GCF_907164565.1 Psammomys obesus | reverse complement strand
ACACACACACACACACACACACACACACACACACACACACACACACAGCAGCTTACAATGGATTCAATCTCAATGCTCCAAGAAGACAAACTATCCATCATCTGCAGTTTGCAACTTCTACATCCAGAACTGTGAAGGTCAAGTGTTTTCTTACGTGTCTCATCCAGTGCTCGTTTGTCATGGTAGCCCTAGGAAACCAGCTGAGTTAGCTGCAGGGCTCATTGTGACTCTACATAGGCATGGAGTTGTAAGAGATAGAGATTCACTGTGTGTTAAAGCAGAGGTATGAAATTAGAATGGAGGTCGCTTTAAATCCATGCAGTATATAAGGCAGCTGGAAATTTGCATCTGACTACCAGAAGGGAGCCTTTGCTAGCCTCAATAGAAGAAGACAGGCCAAGTCCTACTTGATATTACATGGAGGGTTGAAACCCAAGGGAAGTCTACCCTTCTCTGAGAGGAAAGGGAAGGTGAGACAGGGGAAGGTGAGGGGAGGTGAGAGGGAGGAGCTGGGAGGAGAGGAGGAGAGGTGAGAGGGAGAGGCTGGGAGGAGAGAAGGGAGGGGAACTTCCTCTGTGATGTAGTAAATAAATAAATTAATTAATTTAAAAAAAAGAAGGAAGGACTAAGCCGGAGATACTAATGTGGCGACACTGGTCTAGAAGAGAGGGTGGAATTATTTTGTGGGTGACATGGCTGGTCAGAGCCTGCATAGAAAGAGAAGACATTGGGACTCATCACCTTGGAATTTGTTGGCATTTAAAGATTAGCATAAGAAGAAGG
Source organism: Psammomys obesus (assembly GCF_907164565.1). Classification (NCBI taxonomy): domain Eukaryota; kingdom Metazoa; phylum Chordata; class Mammalia; order Rodentia; family Muridae; genus Psammomys; species Psammomys obesus. The sequence continues at coordinate 47,730,472 of NW_026587216.1, read as the reverse complement.
AACTTAGAAGCAGCAAGTAGAAAGCTATGTCTGAGAGGAAGAAATGTCAGCCAGACCAGAGACCACAAGAGTTTGAAATAGGAGGTCAGTGGTGTCTTAGGGTGCGCACAGATCAGGGAAAAGAGGACACTAATTTCTATCCAGGAAGCTCTTGTGGGTGATATTTAAGAAAACTGGTGAGGAAAACTTGTAAGAATACTACTTTCTGTCATTTTTTCTTCTCATTCTTAAGCGTTTTGTTAAAAAAATTCACACAGAGCATGCCCCTGTTCTTTAAATAATACTTTGGATTTTGATTTACTATATCTGAAGTTTGCTAAACAGTAGTATTTGTTTTCTCAAATGAAATTTTGACTAAACTTTGACTTCTGGAAACTTTATGTTGGTAAACTCCTTTCAAGAAATAATTTACTTATCAAAATTTTTGAAAAAAATCCTAGCGGTTAAACTTTCTTTAAAACCTTCTATTTCTATCTTGTTGAATTACATGTAAGAATTAGGCAAACAGACTTATATTCTAATTTTTACAGAGCGAGAGGAGCAGATCTTTTTTTCATTTGCTCTATTTTAGTAATAAAGATAAATTTAGATAGCTGCCCTCAAAAGCTGTATTTAAATAAAAAAACACCTGGTTTGAGAGGTAGGGTTATACTTCTGAATGAATGTAGTTAGAAATGACATAAAATTCTGATTTTTATAAAAGATCTGGCTGTCTACCACAAAACCTCCAAATTTTTATCAAATTCTGTGAGTATAACTATAACAGCCAATCCCTTCTCACATGTATTCCTAAGTGCTATAAGGATTCTGGATTCTTGATCACATTTCATATATCCATATGGTATTGTTTGTACACCTAGATGGTAATGTACATATGTGTGTTATGACATATAATTTTTTAGCCCGAGCGATTCTTGATCTATCTATAACACACCATGACATACATCTATCTTTAAGGCTGGTCTCCTGTCTCCTCATTAATGGCTCGCTCTCTAGAGTATTCTTTCTATCACTCTGTAAATGCTGGGCCATATGGGCAGGATTGTTTTTTGTTTGTGCCTCATTTAGTAATGGACCATGCATATGACCAACCCTATTAAAAGTTAGATAACTCTCATAAAGTAACAAAACAATGAAAAACATTGCCGCATCGATTTTTAATACTGATATATTTTATTTCAATATAAGCTAAGTTTCAAACAGTGGCAAGGAACAATTAAGTGACTTTTCATTTTAAAATTTACTTTGAAAATACATTTATTTATTTATTATGGGAAAATTTATACACAAATATAATGTATTTTGACCAATACTCTCTCCCATTCGTTCCCTTCTAATTACCCTCCATTCACCTACTGATTTTTCCTATGTGGTTTTTATAAAGCCACTGAGGGGTTTGGATAGATGGCTCAGCAGTTTAGAACACTTGTTGCTCTTGCAGAGGATCAACGTTTGAGTCCTAACATCCTTATGGTGGCTCACAATTATCCCTAACTTCAGTTCCAGGGGATCCAATATCCTCTTTCGTCTTCCACAGACACCAGACACACATGTGGTGCACACAGACACAGCCGAGCAAAGCACTCATACATGCAGAATAAAATAATCACAGAATAAAGCACACTGAGCGTATTTAGTACTGCCTGAATGTACCTGGGCGTAGGACCACAGTTTGGAACATGGGTGGCTTATTAGGGGCTGCATAGAGTGACTAAAACTTTTTTTTCTAGCCTTAAAGAACCAAAGAATGCATTCACAAAGGTTTCTGAAAAGTGTTGTCTTGGAGATGCTCTGAGGTACCTTGCAAATATGACTTTCTTGCACATTTACTAAACAGATTGATTATATACCTTCTTTGGTTCAAGAAACATTCTATATTTATTTGATATTTCTTCAGTTAATATTATTCTCTTCCACTTTATAACTCTTACAGTTGTTTTTACTTGTATTACTTGTCAAAAGTACCTTGGTGTTTTCTTTATTTTCAAGTAGCTTTAATGAATTGTGACTAGAATTGCCTTGCTGAAAGCCTACACTTTGCACACTAACCTGAAAATGGATTTTAAAACTTGTCCTATCGTCAAAAACTTGGTCTCTGCCCATGGCACTACTTTGAAGTGGTGAAACCATCAGGCAGAGAAGTTTGATAGAAGGAATACAAACAGGAATATGTTATGGCCTGAAATTTGTGCCAACAAAATTTATGTGTTGAAGACCCTACCCATAATGTGACTGTATGTGGAAATGGGGTCTTTAAGGATCTTATGTGCAGTCTTAAGTTGGTAGGGTGAGGTCAGGATTGGTGATCTTATAGGAAGAGGGGAGCTAGCCGGGTGCATGCTCTCTCTGCACATGGAGAAGGAAGGACATCTTAAGCCACAGCAAGAGGGTGGCCTCTCCAAGCCAGAGGTATGGGGAGGTTTCCTCACTAGAAACCAACCTGATACCTTGCTTTCAGCCTTCTTGATACCCGCACTATAAAATAATAGATTTTTGCTGTGTAAGCTATCCAATCTGTACCATAAATCTCAGAAGGCTAAAATGATAAAGAAAAAACCCCTAAAATCTCCAGGAGGAGAAAAGGGTGACTTATTTCATCAACAAGGTATGTTATGGTTTTTATCTTAAAAGTTCTTCAGAAGCTTATGATCAAAAACTTGGTCTCTATCCATGACACTACTGTGAAGTTCTGAAACCTCAGGCAGAGAAGTTTGATAGAAGGGAGTTAGATCATTGGAGGGATGCACTAGAGGGACTTCTGAGACATTAGCCCCTTCTTCTCTGGTTCTTCACTGCCAAAAGCTGAGCAGCTTCTCTGCATCCTGATTGAAGGCCCAAAAGCAATGCCTGACCAATCGTAAGCTGAACTTCTGAAAGCATCAGCTGAATAAATCTTCTCTCCCCTCTAGTTGAGTTTTTTTCAGGTGTTTTACTGCAGCAACAGAAAGCTAATACATAGGAAAACAATTTAAAAGGAAGGAGGATGCAGACAGGAGACACTGGGTGTTTGTTAGCACAGGACACTGGTAGAAGCTGACCTTCATAGAGTCTTCTCAGGCTGTGGGTCTACTCACTCACCTTTCACCCAGGTAAACACTTCCTTGAGAACCAGTTCCTGTCCAGAAGCGCTTACTACCCTGAGAGAAGGCGAGACTCTATTTCCTGCTGTTAAGGCCTAGAAATCTGCAACACTACTAAAATATGGTGCAAGGTTCTCTTAACCTTGCATATCCCCCCATTAAGAATGAATTGGAGTATGGCAGGGAATAAAAAAAAAAAAACAAAACAAACAAACAAACGAACAAATAAAACAGTCTCATGAGGAGATTTAAATAACTTCAACTCCTAAAGCAAATGTGAATTGCCTTAAAGCCTTTTGCCACTGCCTTGGCAGCAGTGTATATGTGTGACTGAGGTCTGCGGGATGGAAGCAGGGGCTGGTCACGCTGAGACTGGCTTCATTCATAGGGTTTCCAGTAGAGATGTATGAAGAGCTTCTGGTAGGGAGGGGACCCATTCAGAGCAATTGAATAATCTAAATGCAAATGAAGGCAATTTGTAGCAAAAAGGAAATCAAGACTGTGTGAGTCAATGGAGTAAAATCGCTTGTGAGACTCAGAGAAACCAGAAATAGCACAGAAGGAAATCAGACCAGTGAAAAGAGAAGTGAGGTTGCTGATGATCAGCCATGCAGATAAGGTCATGACTCTGCATACGGGCATGGGATGAAGAACTGGATTTGACACTGCTGGTTGTGGTCACCTTTTGGGGCCCTGGAGAATCAGGCTGTCTGTCAGCTCCTGAGTCTTCATTTTATGATAGGTCCTTCTTTGAGTGATAAGCTTCAGTGACTGGAAAATACACGCAGTTTCTTTTCTCTGAAAGGATGAGTAAGAGACTATGTATAGTCCAGATAGAGAGTTACTGACAGTTGATAAAGAAGGTAGAATGAGTATCCCATCTTACACTGAAGTAAAGGTGAGAGCAGTGCACACATTTAAAGGAGAGACCCATTCATAGCTGCATCTGTCCCTTGTTTTAAGTAGAGTTGAGAGGAGAAAGTTAGTCAGTCTGAAGCATAAGAACCAAAGTGCAAACACTGGTGAAGGTGGCCATGCATGTTGGTGAAATTTAAATAACCCTTGACTTTCAACTGATGAAAGGATGAAATGTCTGACTTCTATGAAATTAGTTTAGTAATGAGCAAGATGGAGGTATCAGAGCTGCTGGTAAGTGCCGAAGCCTGACGACAGAGCTGAACTGGAAATCTGTCTCTCTGTATTGAAACTTTGCTAAAGATGCAAGCAGCTGGCAATAACTTCCTTCTTTTTTAGCAGTTGTGTTTTCATGAAGACATCTGTGCTGACTAGGTCACAGCCACACTCCTGATTGCTGTCAGTTATCTGCTGTTAAGGACAGACTCGCTGTATACTCGTGTCACCGTTAAAAAGCCACCAGCTGACTTTTTTTTTTATAAAGGTGCAAAATCAGTTGAAAGGAGTAAAGATAGCACTTTTGACATATGGTGCTGAAGTAATTGGATATTCATAGGCAGAAGAATGAATTTCAACCTCAACCCCACATTTTATATAAAAAATTAACTCAAAACAGATCACGGACTTCAAAGTGGAAGGCATACAACTATAAAAGCTCTAGAAAAACCTGCACTCAGGGCTGCCAAATAGTCCTTAAATTTGAACCAACAGCTCAGTCCACAAAAGGAAAAGCTCATAAATTGTAACTTGTTCAAAATGAGAAACTTTGGCTTTGTAATAGAGTGTGTTAAGAGAATGAAAAGGCAAGCTATACTGTGAAATTTTGACAGGCTATGTATCTCACAACAGTCTAGCATGTAGAATGTATGAAGAACTCTTAAGTTCAATGGTAAGAACATAAAGAAATCTCATTATATGCTGGGCAAAAGATTTTATGTGTTTTACAGAAGGGGCCACATATGAAAAAGAAGTTCAGGAAAGGGTATCCATCATCTTTAGCCATTAGGAAATGCAAATTCAAAACACACTGGAATAGACCTATAAATTGTATATTCATAGATGAAAAGCACCTCTCAAGACAGCTAAAATCAATATAGTGATCAAAGCAAATTCTAGCCAGCCTGTGATTTCAGTGTGTTGTCTGCTGCTAAGCAGAAACTGGCAGGAGACTCATCACCATTAAAAGCCACTAACTAAGTTTTTGGAAAAAAAGAAAAAAAAGAAAAAAACTAAATAAGGAAAGATAATGGCCTTTCCAGCTCATACATGGGTGGTGAAAATATAAAATGGTATAGTCAATCTGGAAAACAGCTTGGCATTTTCATACAATAGTAAACATGCAATTGTCATGTGACCATGTGCCTGAATTTTGGGGCAATTTTCAGAGAAAGAAAAACTTATATTCACATATTGGTAATAAGTCTAAACTAAACTGAGAGTAATACAGGTGCCCTTCACTTGGTGAATACTTAAACAAATTTGTACATTTATGCCAAAGAATACTTTTTAGCCAAAACCAAACCAAACCAAAATAAAATAAAACAAATCCCCCAAACCCCAAATCAAAAACCCCCAACCAATCAAACAAACAAACAAACAAACACAAAACTCAAACCAGCAAACAGAAAATAGATTACAAATATAAAGAAAGGGTCAGCAAGATGGCTCAGTGGATAAAGGTGTTTGGTGCCAAGGAAAATGAGTCCCATCCCTGGACCGACATGTTGGAAGGGGAGAACCACCACCCTTCAGTTATTCTCTGTCCTTCATCCATACACCGACAACATATATACCCACATATCACACACACATACACACACACATACACATACACATAAAGAAAATCCATGTAGCAACAATTAAAACATTAAAAAAACAGTCCAGCTGGTTAGGATTATTGGTTTCTTCCCTCCACCCCCTTGGAAACCTCTATGTGGCTCTCCAAAACTAGTCACCAAAGTGGAGGCTTTCAGGCTGGGTCCAGGTCTGCTCTCTGGGACCTCTGTCAGAAGTCGGGTGTCTTCAGCAATCCATCCCTGTCCATCTCCGAGGGAATGACCAATGGCAACAGCAATTGCCTCTAATGTTTGAGAGTTTCTTGGACAATCCTAACCAACAACTCAAAAGAGAAAATCTCATGCTTGGTGTTGAGGTTTTTTGTTAGACAGTGAGTGGCTCTTGGAGGGACCATTGCCAGCTCATATAAGAAAATTTCATTTCAATAACATATGTATATGTCTGCATTTGTAGTTGGATGTGTGTTATAGATATCTTCGGCAGCTAATATATGATTCCGTATGACTTTTTAAGATATCCCTAGTGATATTTTACTCTCTTCCCTTCTTCGTCTGTATTTCCTTTGCTCCTTAATTCAAGCCGCTAGTTTCTCATTTCTCTATTCATATCGCTTGTACCCTGGTATTCCCCTCTGTATTGTTCATTCTTCCCATCTGCTGCAGCAGTCTTTATCTTCTGATTTCTGTGGTTTCTCCAGGTTATACACTCACATCTAAAGATTTGGAGTTAGCAAACACAGATGAGATAGAACATTTGTCTTTCTGGGCCAGGCTACTTTGGTCAATATAATCTCTAGTTTTATCCATTTATCTTCATATCTCAGGATTTAATTTTTTTCTTTACAACTGAATAGTATTCCACATTAAACAATCTCAAAAAATTAAAATTATAATTACCATACCTAATCTAAAGGGTACAAACAATGGTTCTACTTATAAGCTAATTTTTAAGTGACAAACTTATACTGGTGGAGAATAGATTTTGTGACTGTCAGGTGAGGCTTATTTATAAGACTAATTTTTGCCAATTTAAGAAACACGGAATTAATATATATGCAGGAAAACGGAAGAACTTGGAATGCACACTATTAAGGTTGGTACACAATCTCAGAAAGAAATAACCCACATATTCTTTCTTATAAGTGAAATCTAGCCAGTAATACATTTACATATGTAAGTAAATGGACACATGAGAACAGTATAACATGAAGATAAAAAACCAAGAAGGACTAAATATTAGGGGAGGAGGGAGGAGTGAATGGACACATGAATGAATGAATGAATGAATGAATGAAGGAGAGCATGAAGTTAATTGTTTTTATAATTCTGTCACAGATATTTTTTACTTTCATTATTGGATGGGAAATAAAATATATTCAATTTGAAAGTGTAAAATTTGATGTGAAGCATCACAGCTTCCATTTCAAATGACAATTGTAACTTAATATTTTCTTGTAGTCAGAAGTTCTGACTTTTCTCTTCAACTTGCTTTGTCAGTGTGATGCATGAGTCTCACAAAACTCAATGACCTAGGCTTTTTATATCCCTTTTAAATGGACTGACTTCCCAGTAAAGCTGATTAAAAAGCCATACATGCAAGTAGATGATAAAAGGTTATGCACAAATATTAATAGATATAAATATTTTGGACCCAGTTTCATTAATCTTTAATCAGTGTTTTGGGTTCAAGATATGTGAAACACTACATCATTATTCTGCTTCTAAATTATCTTGCCAGAGTGTGAGCATGCTAACATTTAAGCCAATTACTACTGTCTTTCACTTATTTTGCCAATATGTAATCTTTAAGTAATGTTTTACAAAAGTGGGTAATATAGTAAATTGTAGGGTGGTACTTTTGAGTCTGGAAGAGCAAAGTGTAGGAAACCAAGAACACCATATGGTGTTACACACACATCTTCAAAGCCTTTTCAGAGCTGCAGATTGCTTTCCCGATCAACGCTGTCATCAAATTTTACAGTCAAAATTACTTACAAAGTCTTGTGCAAATAATTTTTATAGTCTGTCACATACTGTAATACACTGAATAGTCAATTCTAATAGCCTCATTTCTGAGGGGCAGAACAGTCATGGCTGTAGAATTGGCTTATAAATCATGAGGGCATGGCTGAAGGAGCTCACTATTTGGTCTGCTTTCATCAGTGCAGATTATGGACGTGCATCATAGATTTTTATGCAAATCAGGGATATCTAAAGTCATATAAATTTTCATCTGCACTTTGGCTCACTTTAGTTAAAGTGACAGGATCTTCCTATTGGTCTCAAACAAACTACAGAAACAAGATAAATGAGACATATCTTTATAGTTTTACAGACATACTATAAATCTGTTCTTTTTAATTTGATATTTAAAAAGAAGAGTTTTGAAGTGGGAATTTCTGGTTTCCTTGAAGACTGAGTTTTGTCATGTGATGTCTTCCTGAAAGCTGGGCAGGTGATGTTTCACCCAGGTTGGCCTGTGAGAGGGCATGTGATGTTTTGCTGTGAGCTCTCATGTGTGAGGGGCAAGACTTTGGCCAGCTGAGCCCATCTGTGGGTGGACTCTGAAGAGAAGACACGCACACTCACACGCACACGCGTGCGCGCGCACACACACACACACACACACACACACACACACACACACACACACACACA
>NW_026587216.1:47673149-47722013 GCF_907164565.1 Psammomys obesus | reverse complement strand
ACACACACACACACACACACACACACACACACACACACACACACACAGATATGGAGAGAAAGGCCCCCTTACAGGGAGACATCACTTTTTGGATTGATATTGTTGTGCTGTTCTTTGTGCTTTGACACTTGACTTTGCAGAGAGAAACTTTGCAGAGAGCTTTCCAGTTAGCTTTTTCTGACCTTGTGTTGCTGCTTTGTGTTGGCCTTTGGACTGAACTGATGGTATCCTAATGACCAAGTCTGTTAATGCTCTAAGGCCCCTTCGACCCTAAGCAGCAGGAAGTAGATAAAAGAGGTCTACAGCCTTTTCCCTACTAATCTCTTACCTAAAGTTGCGGGGTTTGGAATGGAGTTAAAGGTGCTTAAGAGCCCCAAATAAAGCCGGTTTGGTGGAAAATGTAAGCCCACAGAGTTAATTATTAGCAGAGATGATGTTATATGTGCAGCTGAATATGGTGGCACCATATTTGCAGTCTCAGTGTTTGGAAGGTGGAGGAAGGAGGACCAAGAAGTCAAAGTCAACTACATAGAGAGTTTGAAGCCAGCCCGGGCTAGATGAGGTCCTGTCTTAAAAATCGAAAACCAAACAAAAGAAGGAATTTATATTAAGTCTTTCTGAAGAACTGTGAAGTCAGGGCACTTGGCAAGTGATAAGAGCTGGAGTTCCCATGCTCCGTGTAGTTACCAGTTACTTTAACTACTCCTTGTTTAGGTTAGACATTGGTGATTATAGTGGCTTTAAGTGTGGCTGTGGTGATGTTGGACACAAGATCCCAGGACAGCAGCTGGAAGCAAGCATAGTGCTCTTACATTCATGAGGAAGATCTTCAGTGTGGGGCTATAAAACATAGACTACAAAGCTCTTCACGAAACGTTCTGTAGTTTTACAGATCAGCTGGGATGACCGTAATGAAAAGGCATGAAAACAGTGTTGGCAAGGGAAAGGAAGAATTGGAGCTCTTGTGCTTTTTAATCCACTCTTGTGACAGAAAATGACTTATTCACTGTGAAGTTCCTCAAAAAGATATCAGTAGAGTTGTTCCTCTTAGGCATACAGCCCAGAGAACAGACAGTAGCTAACTGAGCCCTCACATAAGCACAGAAGTACATGTGCTAATCATAGTAGTAGTGAAATAGAAAAGTCAGGAAACTGTTTTCTGGAAAATGGAAAAGTGGATAAACACATTGTGATATATGGACACAACGGAGTTTTATTCAGCAACAGAAGAAAGAAGGAACTGATCAGGCTACAGCATGGATGAACATTTCTGAATGGAATGTTGTATCAAGAAAATGAGCCAACAAAGATGTCACATAATGTGTGACATTTGTATGCGATCCCATTTGTATGAAGTATCTAGGACAAGCCAGCCCTCCAGGGGAAGTCAGGACACACTGATAAACATGAAGACTTGGAAGAAGCAACGAATGGGAGAAACTGTCTAAGGGGAAAAGGACGTCACTTGAATGATGGAAAGGAAGCAGGGCGGCAGCTGCACAAAGCGAATGCACCAAATGCTCCTTTTGAACCATTCACCTTAAACGGTTAGTGTAATGTGACAGGACTTTCCTGTCCACTACCATCCCTCACCCCATCAACATTTATTGATGACTAGGTGTCGGACTAACTCTATAGATACAAAGCCAGACAGTCCCCAAGAAGCTTATTAAAATGATGGATAACATTACGTTGAGGTGTGCTCAGTGCTAAGAGAAGTAATCAAGTGTTTGCTTGCTTTTATTATGAAGTAGATAACTGAATAAACTAAGAAGATGAATTTCATTTCCTGTCCTTAAATCATTTACTATACATGTGATAAAATACCTATGAGGTTAACACAGTGGTGAAATGGTTGGCATTTGTAAAAGTTGTGAAGAGATTTTTTTCTGGAAACCTTCAGACTTGTGTCAGACGCAGATGGGCTTAAGTAATGGAGGGAGCTATGGGGCAAAGGGACACTAGAAACTCGGGCATATTAATGTATTTACAGGTTAGGGGAGCTAAAGATAGGACCAGTAGATGAATATTTTGGATAGTTTTGCCTTTCATTCTCTTAACTGGAAATAATTTTACCTTGAACCAAAGGATGTTCAATAAACTTTACACATTGATCTTCAATTTATTCTCTGAAACTACAGTGCAGATCTGACCTCTCTCCCAAACAATGCACAGTAACTATCTGAAGATTATCTTCATTTCTTTCCCATTATGAGGCTGGCATTTACAGGAGACTATATTATTGAAGATGTTTTCACATGGACCAATGTTGAGATCCTTTCACTGGCATTATGGGTACTTTTTCCTTGAAGTGCTTGGTTCTGTCAGAGGACCTTTTAGAAAAACAATAAAGAGATATACTATATATTCTGATTTTATCATCTTCACCATTAGTTTTACATCATTTAAGTTCTAATGTTGGTTAATCTTTAGCTTACCAACATTGCTCTTCTGGCTTTTTATAATGTGACTCATTCTCAGTTTATAGTCAACTGATTGAATATTTAATTTTTTTTTATTCTTGGTAAATGTTAAGCAGTATTTGAATCATACTTTATGACCATTAAATATATATATTTTTTATATAAATATATATATATTTATATTTGTTGGATTTTTTCTTTTGAATCTCACATGTCCCCATGATTTAGTTGCTCATACATGATTATTTTTACTTCAGATGAGGAAACTGAGGTTTTAGTAGATTTATGGATCCATTTAAGCCTGAAAAGCCAAAGATCAGAGCAGGGAGAATCATGGTTCATGTCTGCATCTAGTATGTTACAATGCAATATTTCCACCTGTGTTCTCTATCCTATCAAGTATGTATTTGTTGTCCTGTCCAATTTTGTTTTACATATGGACTTGAGAATTGTGTCATTTATGACTTTATCTTGGTCACTAAAAAAGAAATTGAGCCTTACATTATGAAATACGGAGTTTGCAGTTAGGATTTCATACTTGGTTAGTGCTCATTCATTTATTGCACCTGCTTCTTCATCTTGCTTGAAAGGTATCATAAGAAATTTGAAAAACGTTTTAAAATGAAGTGAATAGAAATTGCCTATCAGTAAAACCTATTTGTCATGTATAGACCCTGTTTTATTATTTACATTTTCAAAAGTCATGCTTGATACTCTAGTCTGCTGCTGTTCAAGGATCAACATAAACCACGTGATGCAGAACCTCCAGACTTCTCATCATCTCTATTGTTGAAAATGAATTTGTTCATTTTATGCATGAGATTCAAATTTATTTGCAAATGAATAATATTATTTGTTGTTTAAATCTTCCTTGAAAATCAAATATAAATATTCTTTTCAGGAGGGTTAAAAAAAACCCACTTGGATCTATCTGTATGTGAGCACTGTTGTGACTTTTATAGTCTAGGATAATTATCTTTCAGGTATGAAATAGAAACTACATTTCAGGCTTGTTCTTGTTGGAGGCTTGGACTGGGGCAATGAAACATTCTTACAAGTAGAGAAGAAACAATTGTCTATGGATTCTGATTCCATTTTATCCCTTCCAGCACTTTCTCAGGTGTTTGGTGACATTTAAAACTTCCTTAGAGAGGGAAGCTTTTTATTTTATAAATAGAGTTAGGCTTACCTTAGTTTTGGAAAGGCAGTAGGTAGTTGGTGTTAAGATACAGATTAACAAGCTTTTATTTCCTGCTGCAGACTTAGGTACTGGAGTAAGGAGTGGCACTTGGACGGAAAGGGGCAAGATGGTTAAGGGGATGACAAGAAGTTGGGATTTCAATAAAGGACAGAAAGAGGACTTGAAAATAAGTAAGAAAAATATCAGCATGGTAAACCAAGGATCTCTGAGATAAGATGATGAATTTTGACTACCCATAATTCATTAGTGGTTGTACCAGATCACAGAGAGTTTACAATTAAGGATATGAAGGTAATTTATCAAGGGAAATACTTCTTTCCTTTCCTCTTCTGACCGCTCATGTTCTGGATTCCTATGCACAGGTTTCTCCTGTTCCTTATTGTTAGCCTCAACGCTGTGAAATTCCAAAAAGCAGGTAGCAATGCAAGGCTCATCTATTTGGACATATGATTTATTTTCCTAGGTCCTACCTTAATTTTTGGTTGGCAATGATGCTTTTCCTGTTACTGAGGACAAGAGGGGTGACTATTTTGATTCATGTTTATATTCTGAAGGTTGATGAAATGGAATACCCCCACAATTCAATTTTTATTCTGAAAGCATAATTCTTATATTCCACAAAATTTAAATCTTTAAAAAACCTGTCTGCTATAAAAGCATTACATATTGGAAATTATTACAGAATTTTAAAATTGTTTTATTATATTTTTCATTGCTGTAATGATTAATAATTTAAGCATGGTGTTTGCTTTGGCAGCACATATACTAAAATTGGAACGATACAGAGAAGATTAGCATGGCCCCTGCGCAAGGATGACACGCGAATTCGTGAAGCACCCCATATTTTTGACAAGACCAGATAGGCTAGGGTCAGATGGAAGAGAAGGAGGACCTCCCCTATCAATGGACTTGGGGAGGAGCATAGGAGGAGATGAGGAAGAGAGGGTGAGGTTGGGAGGAGATTAGAGAGGGGCTACAGCTGGGATACAAAGTGAATAAACTGTAATAACAAATAAATTAATTAAAAAATTTGATCATGAATAAATTGACCTGAATTTTATACATAAACAATAGAGTCAAGATTGTTGCATGTTAGCACACTGTATATACTGACTATTTCCGACAGACTAATCATTAGTATTTATGGATTAGTGATGAATATTATGTATGATCCTTTTCAAGACAAAACAAAAGTAGTCATTTCCAGCAATACATACATTAAAACAAATTGCTGAGAATGACCATGTGTTGTTTTTTTTTTTTTTATTGTTGGATTATTGCAATTCGTTTGTGTGGAAATTCAATTTTTTGTATTTTCAACATGTTAGGTTCTTTTGGTTAAATTTACAGGATTGTCAGGGATTTTATCTGAACAGTGCTCATAGTCTTTTGATAGCAGCAGGTGGCTAATCCTTAATCTTTTTTTCTTAGACTCCCTTTGAGGAGAGTTAATTAGAACCAAAAATTCCATTTATCTCCTTTCATGCTTTTATTTTTCCTCTTCTCTCAACTGGGCCCTTTATTGTACCTCACATTTTATATTTGTTTTTCTCCTAGAGGTGATAAATACTGACAGAAACAATGGGAGGGAAGGATTTATTTTTGAGTCACGATTTTACGGACTACAATGTACCCTGGTGCTTGTGGCACCGTATTATGGAACCAATCGAGGTGGCCGTAATTTGTGGTTTCTTCACATCATGGTAAACCAGGAAGCAGAAAGCTAGACTGGGGGTAAGATCAGGGAAAAACATTCAAGGCCCACAGAGTGTCCTCTGTCTCCAACAGTGCTACTAATCAGGGACCAAGCGCTTAAACTGAGAAGTCTTGCAGTGACAGCAGAGCTAAGGAGAAACAACTCAAACCTTAAAGCTCTGCTCTCTTCTACCCTTCCACATCCCTCCCCTTTCCTGTGATCACTTTTTTTCAAGCTAAATAAAAGAGCAAAATTTAAACAGGCTAACTTGTTTTAGTGCTGCCAAGTCATTAAATCGCCGGGTTTCACAGAGCTTGCCTACAAGGCCTGGACATTCGCTTATGAAAAGTGACATATTATTGTTTTCATCACTCAAATAAGATGCAAACCTGAAGCTCTGCGCTTTGCTTTCCTGTTTGTCGGTGATTACCTCAGCCTTGAGGCCTTAATGCTGGGAGAACAAGGGCAGGTCTCAGAGGCCTGGACCTCTCCCTTCCCCTCCACATCTCACCTCCATATCAGCCCTTCTCAGGTTTATTCCTAAAAAGACATGCTCCCACTGCAGTGGGCACACTGCCTCATCTTCCTTTTCTTCTTATGGTACAGCATTTTAGAAATCATTATAGAATATTGCTTTCCATTTATTATCTTAAATATTTGTAAATGTGCCAGAAAGAAATTGGTACAATTCTATAATGAACATTTTTAGCTAGTTGTATTTAAATGGTAGTTATGGCAAAAAAATTATTTATATTTTCTTGAAGTAAAATTTCTTTCTGTCAGGCATTTTTTATTAACGGGAGATCTTTCAGGAGCAATAAAATAGTTAGCTTATTCATTTTCTCCTCGTATCTCATTTATGATGCGAATCAAAATGAGTGCCACAACTGAATGAGTTGGTAGAATGACGAGAAGGAAAAATTTTGAATCATCCCAAATCCTTATCAGTAGCTTCTGGATTTAACATGATCATGTTGAATGTTATTTAATATATGCAATATCACAAATACCATGTGGAGGCCCCATTAAACTCCTTGCTTCCTTAGCTCAGAATAAGGACTCTATTTAAAAAAAAAAAGACTTTTGCTACATGTGAAAATAGATACTGTTTTTTTTTCCTGCTTCAGTTTCTGTGAGATCATAACCACCCATTGCTCACAGTTCCCATCTTCTTTTAGACCCAGATGCTCCACGGTTATGGAAACACATCTTTGGCAAGCTAAAGAGAGCATAGATTGGAACTCCAAAATTTTAATTGTAAATTGGTGAAATGTGCCAACATTGACACAAGTGTTACTAAATTCATGAGGTTTAATTTCTTTAGGCTTTGAAGTATTTCCTGAAATATGCAAGGTTCTAATACAAGCCATAATGCACACCTTTTGTGAATTGTGCCACACACAGTAAATTTTAGAGTATACCTCATAGATTTCTTAATACAGTTTCTTGACTGTCTGAATCCTCGCTTCATCCAGGCTAGGCTGACAGCCATGCAGTTCTAAAGATGGGTAAGACCAGGAGACAGGGGGTAACAGCACAGCATGGTCAACATTCTGTCATCTTATAGTTAATTTTATTTAAAAAATAAAAAAAACCCAACATATAATTACTGGGAAATTACTCTTTCCCCTGTAATATTTTTGTACTATTTTGTTAAGGATTTTACTACTACAGATCTTAAAAATTGTGTGTGTGTTTTTTAATGGTGCTTTACTCCTTGTATATGCTATAAAATATTTCAGAGGCACTTTATACCTGAAAAACTGTTGGCCACACTGGCCTCAGAATCAGGTACGCAATATTTACTCTCTCTGTCTTCCAATTCCAATTCCCCAGTTCCAGCCCCAGCTCTACTGGGCTGAGATGACTATTCCAGGCACTGAAGACAAGATAGAAGAAATGTCAAGAAAATGTTAAATAATAATAATTAAAAAAGAAAGAAAATGTTAAAATGTCAAGAAAATGTTAAATAATAATAATTTAAAAAAACATGCAAAACATCTAGGAAATCTTGGAAACCATTAAATCAAATCTATGAATAATAGGAATAGAGGAGGGGGAAGAAATCTAGGTAAAAGGCATAGAAACATCTTCAGAAAAATCTGGAAGAATTTTCCTTAACCTAAAGAAGGGAGTGCCTATCAGTGTATAAGAGGCATAAAGACATCACACAGACTGGAGAAGAAAAGAAAGTACCCTTGGCACATAATAATCAAAACACTAAATACACAGAACAGAGATAACATTAAAAGCTCCAAGGGAAAAGACCAAGTAACATAAAGACAGACCTATTAGAATAACACATGAGTTTTCAATGGAGACTCTAAAATTCACAAGGGTCTGGATGTATATTTAGCAAACTGAAAAATCACAGATGCCAGGCCAGACTACTATTTCTAGCAAAACTTTCAAACACAATAGATGGAGAAAGACATCACACTAAGACCACCAAATTTACAGAAAGGGAATAGAAGAAAAACTTTAACCTGAAAAAGTTAACCACACTCAAGAAAACACAAATAAAAATTTCAGATCAGCAAATTAAAAAAAAAAAAAGTGAAGAAAAAAACTCCCTACAACATCTCAGCAAAATGATGTGTACCAAAAGACATTATTTATTGATAACTTTTCTCATCAGTCCTTTTAACTCTCCTCAAAAGGAGCAGAGTCTTTCTCTGGCATGAACTCAGTGACAGGCTCTCTGATCATCTTTCCCTGGTGGGGGTGCAGCCTTTCCATGCCACAGAGGAAGACAATGCAACCAGTCCTGATGAGACCTGATAGGCTAGGGTCAAATAGAAGGGAAGGAAGACCTCACCTATCAGTGGACAAGGGAAGGAGAATAGGGAGAGAGGAGGGAGGGAGGGTGAGATTGGGAGGAGATGAAGGAGGAGGATATAGCTGGGATACAAATTGAATAAATTGTAACAAATGATAATAAAATTTTTAAAAAGAACACAGACTAAAAGATTGCATATGAAAACAAGATCCTTTTTTTCTGCATCCAAAAAACATACCTTAATATCAAAAATAGATATCACCTCACAGTAAAAGCCTGAATAAAGATATCTCTAGCCAAAGGACCTAAGGAGCTATTTTAATATTTGACAAAATAGACTACAAACCAAAACCAATCAGAAGTGATAGATAAGGAAACTATATACTTATCAAAACAAAAATTCACCAAGAGAATATTGCAATTCTAAATATCTATGCAGCAAACAAAAGACACAAATGTTCATAAAAGAAACATTACTGCAATTAAAAATCATATATTGATCCTCACACAATGATAATGGCTTACTTCAGTACCCTACTTTTGCCAATAGATGGGACATCCAGAAAAAAACTGAACAAAGAAATGCTAGCACTAAATGTCATCACAAACCAAATGGAATTAATAGATATTTACAGAACATCTCATCCAAACACAAAAGAATATACCTTCTTCTCAAGGCACATGGAAACTTCTTCAAAGCTGACCATAAACTTGGACACTAAGCAAGTCTCAACAGATATAATAAAATTGAAATAACACTCTGTTTCCTATTTGACCAGCACGGATTAAAGCTGGATGTCAACAACAACAGAAACTATAGAAAACTTATAAACTCATGAAAGTTGAACAACTCGCTACTGAATAAAAAATGGGCCAAGAAAGAAATGAAGAGAGAAATTAAAAAGTGTTTAGAACTGAATGAAAATGGAAATGCAATATGCCTAAACTCATGGGAGACAATGAAGGTGATTGATTCCAAGAGGCAAGTTCACAGCATTAAGCATAAAACTACTGGAGAAACCTCAAATTAGTAACTTAATGGCAAACCTGAAAGCCCTAGGAAAAAAAAAAAGCCCAAAAGGAGTAGATGGAAAGAAATAATCAAACACAGGGATGAAATAAATAAGATAGAAAAAAAATCAATGAAACAAAGAGTTGGTTCTTTGAGAAAATCAATAATATTGACAAACCTTTATCCAACTTAACTAAAGTAAGAAGATCCAAATTACAAAATTAGAGATGAAAATGGAGGACAGCAACAGACAACAAGGAAATTCAGAGAAACATAAAAACATACTTTAAAAACCTGTAGTCCACCAAAATGGAGTATCTAAAAGAAATGGATACTTTTCTAGATACATACCATTTACCAAAGTCAAATTCAAGTAATGCAAGCAACTTAAACAAACCTATAACCCCTAATCAAATAGAAGCAGTAATTAAAATTGTCCAAACAGATAAAAACTCCCACAAAACAAAGAAAAACCAAAAGCAATCAAGCAAGAAAAGGGCAACAACAAAAACTGAGCCAGATGGTTTTAACATAGAATTCTATTAGACTTTCAAAGAAAAATTTATGTCAATACTTCTCAAATTATTCCACAAAATAGAAACAGAAGAAACATTGCCCATTTCTTTTTTTATGAGACCACAGTTCCCCTGATAATTAAACCACAAAAAGTCCTAACAAAGAAAATCAGAGACTCATTTCCCTTATGAACATAGATGCAAAAACTTCTCAATAAAATACAACACATCAAAATATCATTCACCATGATCTCAGAGACACAGGGATGACTCAATATAATGAGGTGATAAAAATAATCTACTATAGGAGCAGCCTGAAAAACAACCTCCACTTGACCATCTCGTTAGATACAGAAAAAGCCTTTGACAAAATCCAACACTCATACATGACAGAGAGATTAGAGATACAAGAGCATTCTTAAACATAATAAAGATGATTTTCAGTAACCCTACATCCAACATCAACGTAAACGGAGAGAAACTCAGAGCATTTCCACTAGAATCAGGAGCAAGGCAAGGTTTTGCACTTTCTCCATACCTATTTAATATAGTACTTGAAATCTTAGCTAAGCCACAAGACAACTGACAGAGACTCAGGGGATACAAATAGAAAGGGAAGAATTTAAAGTATCTGATTTGCAGATGGTATGATTGGTTCCATAAATGACCTTAAAATCCCACTTGTACATGTGATAAACACTTTTGGCACAGAAAGAGGGTAAAATTGATACACAGCACCAGTAGCCTTCCTATGTACATGTGTCAAACAGACTGAGAAAGAACTCAGTGAAAGAATGCCTTTCTTGATACCCTCAAATGTTTCTTATGGTAACTCTAACCAAGCAAGTGAAAGGCTTGTATAATAAAAACTCCAAGACATTGAGGAAAGAAATTAAGGAAGTTATCAGAAGATGGAAAGATCTCACAGATCAATGGACATGGTAAAAATTGCCATCCTACCAAAAGTGATCTAAAGATTCAATGCAATGCCCATCAAAATTCCAACCTAATTTTTTTAGAACTTGAAAAGACACTTTTCACATTTATGGAAACATAAAAAAAAAAAAACAAATAGAACAATCCTGAATAATAAAAAAACTTCAGGAGATATCACCATCCCTGACCTCAAATTATTCTACAGAGCTATAGTATTAAAAACAGCATGATATTGGACTGAAACCGTACATGTTGGTCAATGGAGTTAAACCAAAGTCCCAGACATGAGTCCACACACGTATGGGCACCTGAGTTTTGAAAAAGATTCCAGAAATACACACCGAAAAAATAAAAGACAGCATCTTTAACAAACGGTGGTGGCCAAATTAGATGGCTGCATGTAGAAGAATCCAAATAGATTCCCTACTTATCCCCCTGTACAAAACTCAGCTCTGAATGGAGCAAATATCTTAACATAAAACAAGATATATGAATCTGATGGAAACACAAAATGCAGAATAGCTTTAGCACAGGAAAAGAATTTCTGAACAGAACACCGTTAGCACAGGCACTGAGAACAACAATTGTTAATAGGACCTCATGAAATGGAAAAGCTTCTGCATGCCAAAGGACACTGTTGTTTGGATAAAGTGCCACCCCACAATGTGGACAAAGATTTTACTAAACCACACAACCAATGGAAAGCTAACACCTAAAATATATTTAGAAATTAAAAACTTATATATCAAGAAACTAAATAATGCAATTAAAAATAGGATACAGATCTAAGCAGAAAATTCTTAAAGAAAATCTTAAAGATAGAGCAGAGATTGAAAGAACATCCGAGCAATACCAGGCCTAACCCTAAGACACACCTGTGGAAGAAAGGCAACCCTTATTACTATTAATGATGCTCTGATATGTTTGTCGACAAGAGACTGGGGAGTTGTCCTCTCAGAGGCTCTACCCAGCAATGGTTTAAAACAGATACTGAGACTCACAGCCAAACATTGGGTGAGCATAGGGAATCTACTGGAAAAGAGGGAGAGGGAGAATAAATGGACCTAGAGGTGACAAAAGCTCCACAAGAAGACCATCAGAGTCAATCAATCAGGGCCCAGAGGGGCCTATGGAGTCCGAAGCACCAACCAAGGACAATGCATGCTCTGGACCTAGGTCCTCTACATATAAGTAGCTGATGGGCATCTTATGCTTCATGTGGTCCTACTAGTTAGGGAAGTTGGGGATATCTCTGATATGGACTGTGTTGTCTGCTTTTTGATCACTTCACACTGATGAGACTTCCTTACCAGGCCAGAGGGGAGGAAGACAAATTCAGTCCTCATGGGAATAAATGAGCTGGGTAGGAGGCCTTCCCTAGTCTGAGGAATAGGGAAAAGGGGATGAGGGAGGAAGGGTGTTACTGGGAAGAGAGGAGGGAGGGTCCTATGACCAAGATGTAAATTGAATTAATTGATAAAAATGAAAAAACAAATAAAATAATAAAAACTATTCTAAAAATATTCAAATTCCTAATCATCAAGAAACTGTAAATCAAAACTACATTGGCATGTCATCTTACACCAGTCAGAATGGCCATGATCAATAAAACCTGTGACAGTGTATGCTGGCAGGGATAAGTAAAGGGCACACTAATTTATTGCTTATGGGAGCGCAAACTTGTACAGCCACTATGGACATCAACATGGTGATTCCTTATAAAGCTGGAGTTAGATCTGCCCCAACATCCAGCTAAATACCTTGTCTTAGTCAGTATTCTATTGCTGTGAAGAGAGCCCATGACCGTGGCAACACTTTTAAGGAAAACAGTTATTTGGGGATGGCTTATAGGCTCAGAGATTTAGTCTTTATCATCATGGTGGGAAGCATGGTTTAATGCAGACAGACATGGTGCTGGAAGAGCAGCTGAGAGTTCTACATCTGAATCAGCAGACTTTGGGGCCTGGCTTGAGAATTTAAAACCCCAAACCCCATTCTCAGTGACATATTATCTCTGTCAAGGCCTCACCATTTAGTAGTGCTTCTCCCTGGTGACCAAGCATTCAAATCTATTGGCCTATGGGGTCCGTTCTTAGTCAATGTACCACACCACTTTTGGGCATATACACAATGGATGCTTCTTTCTACCACAGAGACACTTGTTCAATATGTTCATTGCTGCTCTATGATAGCCAGAAATTGGAAACAACCCAATTTTCTTCAACAGAAGAATGGATAAAGAAAATGTACATTTACACAATTACTACAAAATTACAAAATATTACTAAGCTGTTTCTAAAAATTGAAATAATGAAATACATAGGTAAATGGATGGAATGAGAAAAAAATGCTGAGTGAGTTAACCCATACCCAGAAAGGCAAATGTGGCAAGGTTTTACTCACACACGAATGCTAGCTTTCATTTTAAGTCACTGATAGGCAGACTACAATCTGCATAACCATAGAGTAAGAGATTGGGGCAAGAGAAGGCTCTCCCTAAGAGGAGGAAATAAAATAGATAGTTATGGATAAATGGGGTCAGGGACAGGGGTAGTGGAGAAGGAAGATCAAATGGGAAGGTAAAGGAAGAGGGGGTTGAAGAGGGAAAATGGGGAAACAGAGCTGAGACAAATGGTCATTCGAAGGCTTCCATGGACACCTAATACAGCAGTCTTCCTTAAATATATGCATTTTTGAAGGTGATCCACATGGGATGGCTAGTAACAGGGGACATAGAGCCACATTTGCATATTTCTTTTCACCAAATCAAGCCTCCAGTTTCATGAATGGGTCACATGTAACAAAGTCCTTGGCCAAAGGGGCTCCATGGCGAGTCCCAAAGAACCCAGTTCTCTCCAAAGCGATGGGTAAGGTTCTATCGCTGAAGATCACCTACACAACTTACTGTACATGAAGAAGTTGAGCTGGTGCCTATGCAGAGCCTTCACTTCTGCTGAGCCGTGTTCATGGTACTGAACATACTCATTATGCTGTCAAAGGAGAAAGGTGAACACCAGCCGGGCTACAAACTCTTTCACCTACAAGAGTTACCTGCCTGTAAGTTGTGCTGGTGCTAATAGCTTGTGGGAGTAGCCAACCAAAATCTGATTGGATTTAAGGCCCACTTCATGAGGTAGAACCTATCTATGACACTACTCTGGTAGCCAAGAACCTGAGAGTAGGTAGAACAGGGGCCTAGGCTGTCTTAGTTAGTTCTTAGTTCTACTGCTGCAATGAAACAACATGACCAAAAAGCAAATTGAGGAGGAAGGGTTTATTTGGCTGACTGTACTTCCATACCAGCAAAGGAATTCAGGACAGGAGCTCAACAGGGCAGAAACCTGGAGGCAGGAGCTGATGCAGAGGCCAAGGAGAAGTGTTGCTTACTGGTTTGCTCATCATGGCTTGCTCAACCTGTTTTCTTAGAACCAAGGTCCACAGCCAAGGGAGAGCACCATCCATGATGGGATGGCCTTCTCATCAATCACTAATTTAAAAAATGCCCTACAGGCTTGCCTACAGTCTGATCTTATAGAGGTATTTCTGTAACTGAGATTTCCTCCTCTCAAGTGATTTTAGCTGGTGTCAAGTTGCCATAAAACTATCCAGCACGTAGGTGAAAACCAAATACTACTGTTCAGTTAAAGGAATGTAGCAATAAAAGAACTTCTAAAAGACTTACTGATCATTTATAGATCAATGTCTTGCTCAGCCATGGTCATAGAAGCATCCTTTTGCAGTAGATGGGAATAAATGCAGAGATCCATACATAACTGTCCAATGGGCAGAGTAAATGAAAGACCTGGGAAGACTCAGTGCTAAATGGGATGTCTTCATCAACACTCACCTGGTTACTCAGGCTCAGGGAACCCGTGAATGAAAGAGGAGGCAGAAAGACTCTAAGAGCCAGAGGGGATGGAGGACACCAAGGAAACAAGGCTTTCTAAGCAGAACAGAGCCCACACACACATGAGCTGATAGAGACTGTGACACCGATGGGGTTCTGTCCTTTAGAGGAGGAGTGAGCATAAGCATCTGTCCTCAACCCAGAAGCTATCTCCAATTGATAACGACTTGAAAAAGAAGAATTTGTTTTTTTTTTCTAATGGAGTGTAAAGTGGGGTGTTGATGGGTATACAAGCCTCACTTTAGGGCATGCCCTGTGCCTAGCAGTAGATTGTCAACAGAAAAAGAACTCAGTGGCTTTTTCTTGGAGGTTCTGTGCCTTGAAATGCTTTGTCAGGATATTTTTAATTCTTTTCTTCCTTTCTTCCTTGCTTCCTTTCCTCATATGTTATGGTTTTTGATCCGTGTGTTTATTGGATTTCTCTGTGAAGGAATGTATGAATGTCTTTGTGCTTTTTACTTTTATTTTTTTTTTTTTTGGCTTTTTTTTCTGATTGTTTGTTTTGTCCAATTCCAATTTGCTTGTTTTTTATTTATCTAGTTTTATTTTATTATTATTTTTAGAGACCTGTTTGCTTTGTTACAATGGGAGTGGATTTGATACGAGAGGAGGTGGGAAGAAATTGGGAAGAGTAGGAGAAGGGGAAATCAGCAGGACACTTGTATGAAAAATACATTTTCAATAAAAGAAAAAGTCAATATCATCTTAAAAATGTTTCTTTTCCCTTTTTATTTTATGGATTTTTAGGAAGTAACTATTTTTAAGGCGCTTTGGAAGTGAATAGAAGAAAGTGCTTGAGGCCAGAGGCAGGCGTTCTGGGGCTCTGTCTGCACAGGCAGATTCTATTATCCCCTTTGAAGGCTGAGAGGATCAGTGGTTCTTCTCTCTGCTGTACAATGAGGCCAAGTGCCCAGTGTGTGCGTGTGCGGGCGTGTGCGGGCATGTGCGGGCGTGTGCGGGCGTGTGTGTGTGTGTGTGTGATTCTTCTTGAGGCTCTGCTACATTGTTCTAGTATCTGCATCTAAAATGTGTATATATCATACAAACAAATACATCAAATACAACAAATTCATAGATACATTGAAACATCTTTGATAATAAAAATTTTATACATTTCAGAATATTCTCTTAGAATATATTCTGTGCAAAAGACTATTTTTGAGATGGATATTTCTAAGAATTTTGTTATCACACTTTTTTTTGAAAAGAAATACCATTAACATACAAGAAAGTTGGTTTTATATCTTCTTTTTCTAGAATTATATATTCTTTTAAAACATTTTTGCTATTGGGATTTGTCTAAACATGTTGTAATATTAGTGAGCAGTGTTGGGTTCTGAGGCCAAGGCCTGCACGCTTACTTGTAAGGTACCCTTTCTCACCTGTTAATTGCTGGTTTTGAAGCTGTCTTTTGTTTTCATCTATTTACGTGGTTTTTTATGTGTCTTGTAGGTGTTAAAGGGTATTGTTGAGATAAGCTAATTATTCACATTCATTGTTTTCATTTCTTTGGGCTCAGAAGCTTCACCGTGTATTTGATGAAAATTCACCTTAATTTTAATATAGCACAAACGATTTTTCTTTTAGCTTCTTCTGAGATTTATTCGACCCATCACTATGAGGCAAGAAGGTAAAATCTTGGCAAAAATACTTCACTGAACTTTTTTTCTTTTGAATATTCTTTCATGTAATTTGTGATGCGATATCTGCTTTTTTTTTTTAAAAATGAGTTTGTTCTCTTTTTATTTGCTAGATTTCTATCTCACATAGGACTGTTTAACCATTTTCAAAATTTCAAATATTTAAAGCAAACATGTAATTGTTTCTTCATAGCTTTATCACAGTAAACATTTCCCTTCCTGTAAAATCATGGTTAGAATGAAATTAAAGCAGATCTATGTTAATCAAGAAATTTGGAATTGGGGAGAAAAAAATAAAGTAACATTTTTAGGCTAATTTATTTATTTATTTTTTGCGGAATAGGAAGTCTCTGAATTTAACATCTATTGTAATCATTTTCTTCTGCCTCTTAGTAACAGTTTTCCTTTGATCTCGAGCGTTTCTGGCTCCGCACGGGACAGCATGGAATCTAGAAGACGGCCACTAGAGGGCAGGAAAACTGCGTTTTATGGACCCGACACTTACAGCTCTTCAGAGGCATTCTGAGCCGAATTCTAGCTCTGTTGCAGCTGGTTCCGCAGTGCCTGGTTCTTAGCTTACTCCGCCCCTGGGCTTCTCAGCCCACTGTGCCCCGGAAGCAGTGCCGGTCGAACACTGAACAATGCCAGACAGTACTACAAGCAAGTTAAGCCTTGCTTGGGTCTTGTGGTGTGAACTTATCTCAACAAAGAATGATAGCTGTTTGGATTTTGAGCCGTTTTTGCTTTCATTTTATTGTGTTTTTCAAACTTTCTGTGATAATATATATGAGCAAAATTATACCACTAGAAACAATTAATAGTGAAAAATAAAATATATATATATATTGTTTCCTTATGGAAAACTAGTTCTTATGAATTTATTGAAATGCGGTTACATGGAAGAGGAAAACAGGAGAGTCATGGGAAGGGTAAGACAGGGTGTCTGGTGGTCCACATTTCTCTCTTTAAAACTCAGCTGTTCTAATATATGTTACTGATTGACAATGAGAGCCTCAGTCAGACCAAATGTCACAGGTGTGCGGTGACAGGAGCCAATAGGAAACCGTCATCTTTACAACCAGTGGCTCCCTCTACTGTTTGTTACATCACAGCCCATTGAAACAAGTAGCATTACGTGTGCCAGTAAAGATAATCTAAATGTCTAGAATTTATGTAGAATTATATGAAGGAGCTATCAAAAACCAGAGCAGTAATATGGCTGAATTGAGTCTAATTTTTTTTTGCTTCTGAGTAGCCAAATTTACAGAGTTATTAAAAAATTTTGCTCATGATAGGGACAAAAGGGAAGGAAAGCAATTGGTCAGGCTATGTTTTCCTACGAGGTTACTTACGGATGATGAACAATGATCTGCAAAGAAAATTGAATGATTCCAAGTGTCTTTGAAGAAGAAAAGGGACAGATGAAAGACCTGAGGGGACAGGAGCTCCACAAGGAGAACAACTGAACCAAAACATCTGGACACAGGGGTCTTTGCATGGAGATAACCTAGAACCCCTGCACAGATGTAGCTCATGGCAGCTCAGTATCCAAGTGGGTTCCCTAGTAATGGGAGCAGGGACTGTCTCTGACATGAACTCAGTGGCTGGCTCTTTGATCACCACCCCTGGGGGGGAGTGCAGCTATACCAGGCCACCGCGGAAGACAATGCAGCCAGTCCTGATGAGATTTGATAGACTAGGGTCAGATGGAAGGGCAGGTGGACTGAGGGAGGGTGGGATTTGGAGGAGATGAGGGAGTGGGCTACAGCTGTGATACAAAGTGAATAAATTGTAATAATCAACAATAAATTTTAAAAATAATGTAAATAAAAAAGAATTAGTGACTTTCAGAACACTGCCCTCTTCTTTCTGTCTTCATAAAGTATCATCTGTATGTGCATTTTGGTGAAGTGCTAACGTGTTTCTTCCATTTAGGAGAGTTAGAAATGTGATGCTGGAAATGCCATTTAAGAAACAGATTGGGGATAAATATTGGACTTGAAATCAGTGTAAACTAACTCACGTCCAAGCATTTAAAGCTGTCCACAGACAATAAGCTGTTCTCTATGATTTCCCAAAACCGCCTTGGAAGAACCACATTGTCTAAGATTTCCAATTATCTGTTCAAGTCCTTTGCCAATATTTCACAGTGAGTAGAATTCTCCTATGAATTTCTGTTAGTGAGGAGGCAGCCTTTCTGTTTGGCTAATTAAAACTACAGTCTTGGAAAGTTTTCACTGTTTAAGTTTTGTGTTCAGTCTTTCTCCTTGTTTATCAGCCCACATTACAATTGGGTCAGCAAACTAAATGATTAATAGCAAATAACTCTGGGGTATGAGGGAAATAAAAGATGTTGGCTGGGGGCTCCTCAGGACCGAAGTTTCACATCTTCACCCACGCAGTGAAAGGACCCTGTGGGTCACAGTGTTCCAAATGGAGGGATTATCCTGTATTATCTGGCCAGGTTCGAGCTAATCATGTAAGCTGGGAAAAGTAGAAAACCTTCCCTGGCTTCAGAAGAGAGATTGCACACAGCTTTTTAGAGCTTCCCCTTCCCCACCACCCAAAGCAGAATACCAAGGGCAGAGTAGATTTCAAGGACAGAGCTGACAGGAAAAGGAAGGTGAGAGAGCATTCCCATCCTTCCTCCCCGGCTGGCACTACAGGTGCTCTACTGTGTGGCTTGGCAAGCCGTAAGTTGGTACTTGATAGGTGTGCTGAATTTGGGTTTGTCCCAACATATGAAGTTTGTCCACATGGTTTGGATCCTAGTATGACACAGTATGCACAATCAGATACTGAGTGGATAGAAGAAAGAGAGACAGTTTTAGTTGCTCATGTTGTTTATCAGATTAGGTTTTTACCAGGTTGGAGAGTATAAGGGTTGTTAGCACAGTACTTTTTTTTTTTTTTTCTTAATTGGTACCTTATATTAGTAGTGAGCTAAGTATGGTAACTTAACTGTAGCTTTTTTTTTTTATATTCCTTGATGATAAGCAGAATACAACTTTCTTCATATGTGGTTTATATCTTTAATTAATATTTAGAAAGTTATCTTTCAATTTAGGAAGTAAAGTACATTCTCACATGCTGCCGAAACCACCTATCTTATCTAAGCAGGAAATATTGGTGCTTGAATAAGGTTGTATTTCCTAAGGAGGGCTGAGATGCACAGCCCCTTTTCCCACCAGATAACAAGATCCACATAAGTCTACGGGAGCCATATGTAACTTTTTTAGTTTCTTCCAAAACACATGTTGGTATGATTCAGACAAAACATTCATTACTTTAGAAATACTGTCTGCTTCTAATTTTCAAAGCATGTGAGTAAAGGCCTTGCTCGTTAGTGTGAGAAAAGCTTTGCATTGAGCTCCCAAGTAGGCAAAAATACAGCAGCCTTCAGAACTCTTTCCTGTGGCCACACTTGTATCTTATCCTGGGGGAAGCAAAATCTTTCTCCAATTAGCTTTGCCCTGAATAGAAGGCTCGCTGTTTCCTACCACCTGGTGTCCTTGTAGTGTGTAATGATGCTTACTTAAACCATTGCTTTCCTTTCATTCAAGTTTTAAATCATGTCCTAGATTTTGGAGGAGAACACCTAGTGTGATCACCGATGATTACCGTGCTGTCTCCAAACCTGGCTGTCACCCAACTCATTAAAATAACTGCAGCTGAAGCCAAGAGTTGCAGAGAGGAAATCAAATGCATATCTTCTTTTTGTTCTTGTGCTGTCAGTTAAAACATGAGGGTCCAACTTGGTTCTTGACCCCAAGAGGCTTAAAGTACATAAAATTGTGAATTTAGTGTGATCTATTAGGAAACATTTAATGATATTTATGAGGAAATGTTATTAAATCAGACATGCAACTTGATCAGCTTATATTCATGGATATGTATGAAATTATATAGGGGAATTTAACAGGACAATATTTTAAATAGACACATTTAAGAACAGTCACAGATTTATAGAAACCATATTATCTTCCCTCCAAAACTTTGCAGTTTGGGGATTGCATTCATTCATCCATGGGGATTTCCATCATTCATTCATTTTACATTTATCATAGTTATGGAATGAAGAATATAAAAATAAACATAACATCTCACTCCTAAATATTTTACTTTCTAGTGGAGCGCGAAAGACAATATGCACACTTACAGAAACATAGTATGTAGGTGATCACAAAAGCTACGATGAAAAGCAAGTCAGAAAAAGGAAGTGTTGTGGATATAAACATGTTTTTGTTTTGGTCCCAGGTGTGGGATGTGGGACGATTCAGATGGTCCACAGAAGCAGACTATTTGCCTCATGCGGGCTTCAAGAGGTGCTCTTTGCCAGCTGCAGATAGTTTACTTCTGAGGACTCTGGATAGAGAATATATGCCAGAGCCCAGAGAGTGTGGACTAGGAGAAAGAACAAGACTGCTCTTGCTTCTCCCTTGCTGCTCCTAGTTGCTTTGTGAGACAAGACGATGGAGAGCTACTGAAACAAGGATTGGAGTGGCTACAAGGAACCCAATGACCCTGACCAGCAGGAAGCAGTTAAGAAAGAAGTGTAGAGTCATATGAAATAAGGGGGAGTTAGTAAGACCTGGATAGGAACAGGAGCACCACAAGGACCAAATATATCTGGGTACAGAGGTCTTTTGTGGGACTGATTCTCCAACCAAGGGCCATGCATGGATATAACCTAGAACCCCTGCTCAGATGTAGCCCATGGCAGCTCAGTGTCCAAGTGGGTTCTCTAGTAAGGGGAACAGAGACTGTCTCTGACATGAACTCAATGATAGGCTCTTTGACCTTGCCACCCCCAAGGGAGGAGCAGCCTTGCTAGGCCACAGAGGAGGACATTGCAGCCAGTCCTGATGAGACATGATAAACCAGGGTCAGATGGAAGGAGAGGAGGACCTCCCTATCAGTGGACAGGGAGAAGATGAGGGAGGGAGGGTGGGATTGGGAGGGAATGAGGGAGAGGGCTACAGCTGGGATACAAAGTAAATAAACTGTAATTAATATAAAAATAAAAAAGCAAAGTTTAATAAAAAGAAAGAAGTGTGGCCCCCTCCCACTAATCCTCTCTCTCCTACCTGGTGTTGGCATATTAGAAGGGATCTGGGAGTAGGGAGAAGTTATAAGAAATGTAAATAATAGAATTTTTTTTAAAGTATGCCAACAAAGAAGAGTAAGCTATTGCTATTTATTTTTCACACAGTGGTCAGAGAAGGCTCTTCAGACAAGATGACATTTTCACAGACTTTGAAAGAAGCAAGACATCGCAGCAAGACCATGGTAATGTGACTGGGTCGGGGGGGGGGCGTAGAGAAAGTAACTTAGGGCATAGAAACAGTAAGGGTCAAGAGCTGATAGGCAGATAATACGGATCTCTGAGGAACGTCATAAAGACTTCAGCTTCTACTCAGCATGAGATGACAGGTCATTGGAGTATTTGGAAAGAAAAAGGATGACCTGTAGATTTTCACTTTGACAGGTGTATCCATCTACTCTGTTAAACAGATCATAGGAGAGTGAAAAGTGAAAGCTAGAAGACCAGTTACTACGTTACAGTAATAGCTGTATGACAGAGGATAGGCCAGGTTAATAGCAGTAATAAAGCAAGCAGAAAACTATGGATTGTGGATCTATCCCAAAAAAATAATATAGTTTGGCTAGAGACTATGAAAGAAAGAATATGGTGAATTTTCTTTTTGTCCCAACCAAAGAGCTGAATAAAGATACCTTGTATTGAGTTGGGAAATTCAATAGAAAGTGTAGGTTTGGAAGAGTTGAGGAAAATTAAGATTGGTTTTAAACCAGCTCATTTTGGTATGTCTCATAGACAGCAAAGTGAACACAGTACACAGGCAGTTGGTAATGCAACCTGAGTTCCAGTGAGATCCGGGCAGACATGGACATGTGCCAGCTCTCCTGTGTCAGTGTGGCTTAATGCTGGTGGCCTGGATTTAACCATGTACTGAGAGAACATAGGATGAAAGAAAGCAAAATGCCTCCTGCAAGGCTCACAGGGCATTAGAGGCAGTGGAAAGGGTGTAAGGACCAGAGGATAAAGAGGAATAGTGTGAAATAGTATGTTCTATTCAGGACTTAACATGGTACTCATGAGCTCACTATAGCTGTGTTTACTTGTACAAGGCCTGCACAAGAGTAGATTCAGCACTATTTTATTTTGTATGCCATTGGGGTTGATCAGAACCCAACCATCACTAAGTGCTAAGGAGGGGGTTGTTACTTTCTTCATTGTCACACCCACTGTTACAATGCCGTTTTCTTATTAACTTTGGAACAGAGAGGCCTTGTGCATTCAGTCAGCTTCATGGAGTTCCTGAGACTTACAAGCTCTTTATTCTTGAAGCTCAAGGAGCTTCTCTTGTGAAGATCTTAAGTCTTAAGGACTTCCTCCAGGATGGAGTGTTTCAGCCAGGGGGAGCTGCTGCACAGCAGGAGGACATGCTTTGCATTTGTGGTGGAAGCATGTGGGCCTCTCTTCCACAGCTGCCCTGCGTCTGCTTACCTCCTTACTGCCTTTTTCTACAGAGTAGCAGAGTAATAACTTGATTATGTGTCTACCTTACAGTAACCAGTGCAAATAGCCCTGTTCTGTGAGTTGGCCATCTATTCCAGAGCACTGCTGAATACTGAAATATGCAGTTACAACAAAATGAACCATTAGGCCAGGTAGAAGCCATTCACCAAGCTGATTGTCAGCATATAAGATAATTGATAGACTATTACTGCCTCAGCACCATTTAGGCACTCACCAGTTCAGAATTATTATGCATTTAAGCTTCAGTTTTATGTTTAACCATGTTATATAGCAGAACTGTCCAGGGACTATGGAATAATGGAACACTGCAAAAAAAAAAATACTACAAAAAAAAAAAACAAACAGATTTCATATAAAAAGAGAACTGCTGAGTCATTTCATGGGTAAGGAAGAATCTTATTTGAAGAAAAGAACAATTGCTTTATTTAAAATGAAAATAACATTTAAGCCTAACATAAATTTTCTATAATATATATATTATAGTTCATTTATAGTTGCTATTACTTATCTAAGAATTTACTATCACCAAACACATGATGTTTTCTTTATAAAATGGGTACCTTTGACCTCATGTACCATGCTTGGTGCTAAACATCTGAGATGAAATGTCCAATCCCTTTGGAAATCTACTCACTCTAGCAAATACTGGATTCCTAGCACCTTGGCTATTGAGTGCCAAAATGTTCGTGTCCCTTGCTCATCAAGAAAGGATGGCAGTGATACAAACCAATGTGTCCCACTCTGATGCCCTGGTCCAGCTTACTTTGCCATATTTGTCGTTTCTTGAAAATTGGAAATTCTGTAAATCAGTGTACGAGTTCTGACACCTTCCCTATGTGGAAATCCCATTCCTTTGCAGACACAGGATCCATCTTGTGTCTGCTGCTCTCATACCTCCCCATCTCCATCCCTCATGTCTGTAAATGGCAGTAGTAGGCAGACAAGCACTCACCCATCCATACAAGTTAAGAAGAAGATACGTCATCCATCCTTCACAACCTTAAGCTTCCTTTGGGTCCAGTTTAGCCATGTTTTTCAAGCTCTTATCAAAATTAACCTTCAAATAAAATCAACCAAACTTTTTTTCTAGGCTCTTAATATTGATTTCTCTTTAGACTATTATGAGTTCATTAAAGAGGGTTATTACAAAAGCCTTCTAGGGCCTGGCAAGATGGTTCGGCAGATAAGGACACTTGCTACCAAACCTGCTTGACCTGACTTCAGTCCCTGCAACCTACACAGTGGAAGGAGAGAACCAACTCCAACAAATTGCTCGCTGACCTCATACATGCATGCACTCTTTCTCCTTTCTCTCTTTCATCCTTCTTTCTTTACCTCTCTCTTCTCCTTCCCTCCTGCCTTCCTCTCTCTTGCACACACACATTCATACACACTATTATGATTAAAATATTTTAAAAGTCCATCTGTTTGCAAACAACCCTAATGAAACTCTTTGGGTCATTAAAAACAAACAAACAAACAAACAAACAAACAAACAAAAAAACCTTCTGTTTACCGCATAGAACTGCTTGTTGTATAGGGCCAGACAAAAATACCTAAAAACACAAATATTAATAAACAATAAATACAACTGAAAAATTCAATAAAGTGACAAAAGTATATAAATGATATAAATGATTCTTTTTGTATTTGATTCTATCCTCTATAAATTCTTTATATCAAGAACCATACCAAGGAATCTTTTTTCCTATAGATAGACATCTTTAAGTTTGTACTGGAGTTATCTCTCTATATTTTATTTATTGAGAATTTCAATATGATTACTGTGTTTTCACCATTCTCTCCTCCGTCATGTTCCTAAAATATCTCTCTGAGGAGATGGCTTAGTTGGTAAAATGCTTGCTATACGAGCATGAGCACCTGAGTCAGATTTCCCAAGGACTCATCAAAAACAGGATTTATCCATGTGTGGTTACACGCCTTTAATCCCAGCACTTGGGAGACAGAGGCAGGTGGATCTCTGTGATCCACCTGTTTTACATAGAGAGTTCCAGGACAGCTGGGGCTTCACAGACAGTCCCTGATTCAAACAAAACAAAACAACAAAGACAAACAATAAAACAGGACGTGGTAATGAGCTTGTGTAGCCCCAGTGTTTAGGGAGACAGCTCCACATGGCTCCCTCACTGGTTGCTCAGCTGAGTTGAATCTGTGAGCTCCAGATGCAGTGAGAGGTCCTGTCTGATGAGATAACATACAGAAGAAAGACATCCCAACTTGACTTCTAATTTACACACACGCACACACACACACACACACAAACACACATATACATACACATGCACACTCATGCATACATACACAAACACATGCACACCCATGCACATACACACATGAATGTGTACATACTATATACATAACATAAAAAGAGAAGATGAACTAGTGGTAGTAATATATTACAAAGATTAAGTTGACCAAGTCATACTTTCAAAGTATCTTAACCCACGAAAAATTTATTTTTCTTTCATTAACCCTAACCAAGCAAGTCAAAGACTTGTATGAAAAAAATTTCAAGTCTCTGAAGAAAGAATTAGAGGAAGATATGAGAAGATGGAAAGATCTCCCATGCTCATGGCTTGGCAGGATTAACATAGTAAAAATGGCCATCTTACCAAAAGCAATCTACAGATTTAATGCAATTCCCATCAAATTACCAACACAATTCTTTACAGACCTGGAAAGAAAAATTCTCAACTTCGTATGGAATAACAAGAAACCGAGAATTGCTAAAACAATCCTCTACAATAAAAGATCTTCTGGAGGTATCTCCATCCCTGATCTCAAGCTGTACTATAGAGCAACAGTTATAAAAACTGCATGGTACTGGCAAAGAAACAGAATGGTGGATCCTTTTAGTGAAACACCAGTATTTGTTTTTTGCTTAGGTACCTGGCCTATATATTCTCACGTTCTTGGTTACCTAAGCAGTGTTGGGGAATGGGTTCCATTTCAAGGAATGAACCTAAAATCCGGTCAGGATGGTTGGTTGGTCACACAAGCCTTGTGCCACTCTTGTACTAGTGCATCTTTCCGTCTCATCACTCCTGCAGATCGAAGGGTTCAGAGCTGAGTTGGCGTTTGCATCTCTCCTCCAGCAGAATCCTGAGTACTTTCTAGTTCCATGAATACTAGTTTGTGTAGGGTGACGGCTCTATGGAGGCACCAGCCTGACTTCTCCATGGTCAATGGTTGGTTGTGTAGGTGTTTTCTCCAGCAATAGAACCTTACCTTACCATCAGTTTGTGGAGATCTTAGCAAATGCAAGATAAAGTTTAAGTGTGTTTTCAATTTCACAAATACAGTGATTAAGGGCCAATGAAAGTAGTATTGAGAATTTTTATATTTAGCTTTTTAAAAATTTTTGCTTATAATTTTTTATAATCCTACCCCCCCTCTTTTTTTTCTTTTAATACAAAGGACTTTGAGTGACTTCTCAAAATTATAACTCTATACCTTTCCATATCCAATATTTTTGGATATTTTAAATTAGCCATTCGTAGTTTGACTAAAATTTTAAAAGATTATTTATGTGTAACATACATGTGGAACAGAATCCTATACGTCTGAGTCTGAGTTTAATCTGACAAAATAATGAGTTTTTCATTAAATCAGTGGAGTTTAGGAAAAAATTATAAAAAGAAGCCCATTGCAATATAAGAGAATGGGCTAGCAAACTCGAGACTGCCCTATGGTAGAGAACCAACCCCTGGCACTGTGCTCTGCTATGCTTGCAGACAGGAGCCTAACATGACTGGTGTCTGGGAGCTGCCACCCAGCAGCAGATCTAGACAGATGCTGGGACTTGCAGCCAAGCATGAGGTATGGTTACGGGGGTCTTGTGGAAGTGTGGAAGGAAAGATGGAAGGTCCTGAAGGGTACAGGAATCTCCAAAGAAGACCAACAGAGACAATTAACCCAGACCCATGGGGGCTTATAGAGACTGAAATATCAGCTAAGGACCAGGCATAGTCTGGACCTAGGCCCCCTGCACATATGTGGCTGATGGGAGGCTTGTTCTTCATGTGGGTCACCTAGCTAGTGTGGGTGTGTGTGGGGGGTTCTAGCATGGACTCTATTGCCTGCTTTTGGATCACTTCCCCCTGGCAGGGCTCCCTTGCCTAGCCTCAGGGGAGGAGGATATGTTCTGTCCTCATGTGACTTGTGCTGGGGAGGGTTGATGTTAAGGGAGGGGATCTTCCCTTTTCTAGGATGAAAGAGAGAGAGGAGTAACGAGGGGGAGGGGCTCTGCCAGGAGGGAAGTGGCACCTTTGGGTCGTCAAGTAAAATACAAAACTTAAATAAACGTAGAAAAAAAAAGAAGATGGTCTAGATACTCATATGTTTTATCAGTTTTTGTGTGATTTTGCTTATCTTATCCCCTGGAATTAAGATCACAGCTCACAAGGACTTTGCTGGTTCATCATCAGATGATAATCTATCCTTAGACAGTTGGCACTCTGCTTTCATAGGGAGTTGAAAGCTTCCTTATAGAACATGTGAACTCAGTAGTTGCAAACATCCATACATCTTGCTTTCGGCTGCTCAATCCTTTTCAGAATGGGGTTTGCCTGCTTCTTCAGCTATGTTAGTAATCAACTAGTAAAATAATTAAGGAAAAAAGAGAGAAGATAAAGGAAAAGAAAACACCACATAGGACACCAAATACAAGTAACATATTTTTTTTTCTTAAATTCTTCATGATGGGCAAAATTTTTCTGTGGCTCATTTGTATGTATCCTTAATGTCCTTGGTTTTGTTTGTTTGTTTGTTTGTTTGTTTTTTACATTAACATAACTCAAAGCACATTTTACATTATAATCATGTGAGATGCTTTAAAATTTTCGTTTTTGAAATTTACCTTCTAACTTTACTGCACAATGGTTAAAGAACATATTTAAATGACATAAAACTTTGCCAAGAGCTACTGGGTGTTCTTAAGAAATAGCTGCCTGCCTTAGATGTATTGTACAGTCCTCTAAGATGTGTTTTAAGATTTAAGATTTGCTCGTGCCTCTTATCCACTACAGACCAATTGAACAAATCTCTCTAGGGCTACAGTGCCAACAAACTTAAAAAATACATATTTTGGATTTATCTATTATTTTCTGTGCGTCTGCAAGTCTGTGTGAATGTTTGTGAACTACATTGCTTACGCTGTGGGAAGAGGGTATTAGATCCGCTGGACCCCATGCACAGGTGGTCATGAGCTGCCATGTGGGTGCTGGGAACTGAGCCTAGGTCCTGTGTAAGGGCAACAAGTGTTATTACTCTCTGATCCATCTCTCTACTGTGTAGATCTCATGTAGAATGGCCTTGAATTTTCTATGTAAGGCAAGGATATTACAGAACTCCTGATTCTCCCACCTTTATCTCCCAACTGTGGGGAATCACAGGCATGTGAAACCAAATCTGACTTAAACCATTTTTATTAGTTCTGTGAGAATTTCATACAGTGTATTTTGATTATATGGACAACCTCCCAACACATTTACTGTCCGTACCCATATCTCTCTATTAACCCAACTGGTGGTAGGTGCTCCCAATTGTGAGGTCCTGTCTGGCTCCAGTTTGCACTGGTTTTGTCCCTACTGTCATAATCACCGACTTCCTATGTGTAACTGTGGTTCCCTGGAAGTTCATCACTTCTGGCTCTTAAAATCTTTTTGTCATGTTACTATCAGCTTAATTGCCTCTGTTCTATGACTGACGCATGTTGTATCTTCAACAATAAGGTTGTACTGTCAGGTTTTGCATGCCAACCAAGAGCATTGAAAACAGCCTGTAATATTTGGGGTTCTACAGAACCTCATTTGTCAAAACATCAAAAGGAAGTAGCATGTTCCTGGTACTGAGATTTTTAAATTGCTAGCAAAACATATATTTTTTAATGAGCCCAACAAGAGGTTTTTAAATCCCTCATTAGCTTAGTATATGATCGGTTTCTGCATATGTTCTCTGTAAGGTCTAACTCACTATGTATTATATTAGATCAGAGGCTTCTTTACAGTCATTAGAATCCAATTTATTAATTTTAGTTTTCAAATACGTTGTATACTTACTTATTTTGAAATATAATTTATTCATAAACAAGGTGAAGTATTTTATAATTACTCACTCATGCTAGGAGAGCAGAAATGTCAGTTACATTTGATAGCTGACAGAACTACTGCTTTCTCTCATTTACTGTTTCATAAGGCAGAACTATACAAGCTTAGCATATGAAGGAGAGAAATTCCATAGTAAAAATATTTTCACATGCAGATTAAATTAAGAATACTTAAAATTAATCAATTTCTCAGTACTTTTAGATGCCAATCACTTTTATTTTGGCCTTATCACGTTTAAAATAGACATTGTTTTATGCTTATAGCAAGGCTGAGCTGAATGCATCAATGCTTTGTCTATATTCTCATCTTAGGCATGTATTACCTCCCCATCACTGTGAACTCACAGAGTGCTGGTTCTGTTAACCGATGAACAGGCAATGACACATCATTACCATCCAAATTACCTAAGTCATATTTAAAGACAAGCAGCAGCTTTGAGATCACGAGGTAGCTGTTTTCTGTATTTTCATAACTTCTGGGTTATAATTTTCACCACTGAACTTTGCCCTTTATGGCAAATTTAAATTTATTTCCTGATTGAGTCCCAGTTATTTCAATTTGTCTTTCTGTGTCAGATGATTTTCATTTCCTCTGAGGTACATATGTTAAAACTTTCTCTAGCGTCTCTTCAGTTTTGATTGATTTACTATCTGTATTTTCCTCATACTATTTTTTTTTTCTTTTTTGAGAGCAATAAGAGATAGTTTATTCTGGAGCTGTTTTAAACGGCCATGGCCTGAGAACACAGATTTAGGTTACTTCAAATTCCATATTACAACATGATTGAAGTCTCATGAAGTTTTTATAGTTTTACATAACAAAGAAAGTCCTAAATCAAGGCCCGTTTAAAACATGTCAGAGGATACATCAGAAAGACAGGCACAGCAAGATGGGGCCAGCTTTTCTATACTCTTAGAATGCTTTATGGCATTCTTAGCTTTTGGATTGGTGGAAGCTGGTGATCCACTAGGTTAAAAGATTCCACTGGTCACATGATGTTCATTGACATGCAGAGGCGGGCAGTGAAGGGCTGTTCTGCAGCGCTAGAACTAGCCCAGGACAAGGTAATTAGCCTGTGGACCTCCAGCATTCCAGTCTCCTCATAGTACTAGAGTTCTGATCAGCCAACCAGTCTCTGCAGACACAGATTCTTTCTAGGAGTTTCGATTTATAGTTCTCCTTGTTGCCCAAATAAGCTTCCTCTTATTTTTGAAAAACGATTTCCCTAGGTGTAGAATTTTAGCCTGGATTATGGAATCTGGACCACGCCTTTCTCCTGTCTGCTGGTGTCCATTGTTT
The DNA here is from genome assembly GCF_907164565.1 of Psammomys obesus. NCBI lineage: Eukaryota > Metazoa > Chordata > Mammalia > Rodentia > Muridae > Psammomys > Psammomys obesus. The sequence continues at coordinate 47,691,915 of NW_026587216.1, read as the reverse complement.
TGTTGAGAGTCAAATACTTGTTTATTTCTCTTTATACTTTCTTTGCAGTTAGCTTAATGATCTTATTTTTGTCTTTTGTACTTTAAAGTTTCACTAGAATGCATTTAAGGTAAGTTTATTTCCATTGACTTACATTTATTGGAGGTTCAAACTCTCATAGTTCCTCTCATCAAGCGGGTTACTTATCTGTCATGGTGTTTCTCTTCTGAAATTCTGATTATTTTCGTGTTGTTTCTTCCCCCACTTTGCTCCGTCTTTCCAGTCCATCGTCATCTGTCATCTTTATGGATCCTTCAACTGTGTAATATTTATTGCAAGTTCACTGACCATAATTTTCATTATAAAAATTCTCCTTCATTCTTTTGTGAAAATAAGTGTACCCATTAGTTCTGGGCTTTTGTATTCTTTTCAACCATTTCTCGATTTTTAAAAATTTACTTAATGTACTTATTTTGTATGCTGCCTGATGGTGTTTTCATTTTTGTTACCCCTCGGCTTCTGTTTCTACTGTCTTCTTTTCAGAAGTGTATGTTGTTTATGTCTTCATTCCTGGGTTTGTGCATGTGAGCGCAGTGCCCTAAGAGATTAGAAGAAAGCGTTCGGTTTCCTAGGGCAGGAGTGATAGCAGTTTTGGACCTACCCATTGTGGGTCCAGTAGAGGAGTGCTGTGTGCTCTTAATTTCTGAGCCATCCCTCTAGGTCTTGTTTAGTAATTTTTGACTATAAATCATAATATTCATTGTGATTTTTTTTTCCCTGTGGCGATAATTTGAAACTTTCAAAGTTAGGCTTCCCCTCCCCCACAAACTGGAGAAAAGTATCTGTAAATTCACATTGAATAATTCTAAATGTATGTTTTTAACTGGATTAGATTTTTTAGGTAAGATGTAGAAGTCAGACATTTTAATGGCGGCCTGTCTGAATGCTGACTCACAGCTCACAGTCCCCAGGGAGTCATTTTCTTGACTTTCCATGCCCATCTTTTCTTTACCCTTTTTTTCATCTTCCCTAGTTTTATTTTTTCCCTCTCTCCTCAATTCTCTCCCTTGAGTGAGAGGTAGAACAAATATAAGTTTTGTTTTCACTCTATGTTTTGGGGATAGTTTGTTCTTTGGGGTCCCACTCTATGGAGGAGTGTCCAGTTTAGCCCTTGGTGCTGTGTCTCACCAGTGTTATGTTTTAATTCAGATCCAGGCAGTACAAATGTGGATAGACTCACAAGAACAAATACCAATTCTTAGAAGTTTGTATCAATTGCATTTGTTGTCTGTCAGTTTAGTCATGCCATAAAAGTATGATTTCATGCTTTACCTAGCAATTTAAATTGTGTCACCTCTGCAAAAATTTTAACAGATATGTAATCTGTCATATGGTTAGTGAGAGAAATTAGTAATCATTACTGAGAATGGAGTGTTTTAGTTTTTATTCACTTATTTTCTGAGACAGGGTCTCATATAATCTAGGCTGACCTTAAACTTGCTATATGGCAAAGGCTATATAGACCCCAATTGCTGGTCCTTCTACCTCTACCTTCACAGTTCTGGGACTATAGGCAAAGCTACTACTCCAAGTACTAAGTGTTTTTAATGATTAATTACAAAAGCAGTGTTTACCATAGAGGGAAGTTTTAATTTAGGATTAAAAGTAATAAATAGCACATAATTTTCACAATCCTTCCCAAAATACTTCCCCAAACTAGCAATAACATGGTTGTTTTTCCTATATTTATTTATTTTTAAACCACAAGCTTACAAATCATTGGAGTATGAATCTTGTTTTATTTTTGTAAACTTGATAGCTGACATTCCTTTTCTCTTTCGACTATGAAGTCACATATGGATGTTAAAGCATCTTCCCTGCAGAGATTTTTGCTTTTGCTCATTACAGAACAATCAACATCAGTGCTTATGAGTGCTGATGAGATTCTGAATTCTCCTCTCCTCTCCTTGTTCCTGCTGTGAAATGATTGCCTAGTTTAAAGCCACCCAAATAGAGACTGATTGCTATTATGAACAGAGCAGGCTATTCATAGAAATAACCTTCCTTCTCGGCATCCTGGGCAGCAGCGAAAGCTGCCTCATGTACTGCAGAAGCCGGTCCTGCGGCATTGCCACCTTGTCCCAGGCACTGAATGTTTTACTGACTTGCTTGTTTGTCATTTAACCACTTACCCTATCAGCCACCCAGCTCTGTCTCCTCTTCTAGATGTAGCTATTTGACATTTCCAGGCAAAACACATCCTTTGCTTGGTATTCATTAGTGTCTATCAAACTGTATCTTTCTTACATTAAAAAATAAGAATGTACTGAAATAGAAAGCTGGAAACAGACTCTTTTTTTTTCTTTGTAATGGACAAATGGCATCAGTGAGTCTTCCTAGGGTGAACCCTGTGTCTTTCAGAAGCTAAATGATTCTCTGACAAGATAACAAATTGGTTGTTTTATTTGAAGGAAGATTTACAGAGTATTTCTTTCCTCAGATGGACAATTTAGAAAATGCTGTAAAAAGATATAAAAAAGGGAAAGAGATCTGAAAGTTACTTTAATACAAATGGATTCCAATCAGAAATGTAAACATGAAGTTTTGAGATATCTTTAAAAAAATCTTTCTTGGCTAACACATTGAGATAAGTGTTATTACAGTGGATAGAAAATTAGTTTTAAGATACCTTTAGAATCACAGTCAAGGTAAGCTAAAAATACCACAGAAATGGTTTTGTATTATATAATAAACATTATCACTTCTTATGTTTATATAAATAACAAAATAAACACACTGTGGTTAAATTCATACCTATTTTTTATTCTTACAAAACAATATTTGAGACCAAGGCACAAAGGATATTTTGTTAACTGAATGCTTATGTTTTGAATAGGTATCTGTGCAGTTCACTCTATGACAGAATGAAAATCATTAGTCTGTATGTTCAAATGAATACAAATTTCATGTTCGAGAGTTTTGAGTAAGCATGAGTTTAGCAAGACAAGAAGAATGTGAGGAGACCATTACGTTAGAATCAGAAAAAACAACCTCTGTATAGTTTTAAGTTTCTTTATATGTGTAAATGGAGTGGATATGGTAAGAAAATTTATATTAGATATCTACTTGACAGTACCATAGGGACCTAAAGTTTAGGTGAGACAAAGTGAATATACTTCAAATAAAAATCTTACATTTAGATTTTGTTAATAATATACTATCTCCAAACTTAAAAACTGAGGAAAGGACGGGTCATTCACACATTTACTTTTAGGTTATAACCAACTAAACCCTTAATGGTGTTCAAGTAGGGATAACATTTTAAATTGACATTGCTCAAAGTTCAAGATACTGCTTTATATTAACTGCAGTTACCAAAGGAATCTTTTTCCCTTTTTAAAGTTTTTTTTTCAATTAATTACAATTTATTCACTTTGTATCCCAGCTGTAGCCTCCTCCTTTATCCCCTCCCAATCTCACCCTTCTTCCCTCATCTCCCCCCATGCCCCTACCCAAGTCTACTGATGGGAGGGGTCCTCCTCCCCTTCTATCTGACCCTAGCCTATCTGGTCTCACCAGGACTAGCTGCCTTGTCTTCCTTTGTGGCCTAGTAAGGCTGCTCCCCCCTCAGGAAGAGGTGATCAAAGAACCAGCCACTGAGTTCATGTCAGAGACAGTCCCTGTTCCCATTAATAGGGAACCCATTTGGATACTGAGGTACCATGGGTTATATTCGAGCAGAGGTTCTAGGTTATAGCCACACATGGTCCTTGGTTGGAGATACAGTCTCAGAAAAGACCCCTATGCCCAGATATTTTGGGACTGTTGCTCTCCTTGTGGAGCTCCTGTGCCCTCCAGGTCTTTTTATCTCCCCCTTCTTTCATAAGGTTCCCTGCACTCTGCCCAAAGCTTGACTATGAGTCTCAGCATCTGCCTCAATACCCTGCAGGGTAGAGCCTTTCAGAGGCCTCTGTGGTAGGCTCCTGTCCTCCCTGTTTTCTTCCTCTTCCAATGTATATCCTGTTTGCCTTTCTGAATGAGGATTGATCATTTTACTTAGGGTCCTCCTTCTTGCTTAGCTTCTTTAGGTGTACAGATTTTAGTATGTTTATCCTATATTATATGTCTAATATCCACTTATATGTGAGTATATACCCTATCTTTTTTCCATTGTATGGTTTTGGCATCTTTGTCAAAAATCAGGTGTCCATAAGTTTTATTTCTGTCAGGTGTCCATAAGGTTTATTTCTGGGTCTTCTATCCGATTCCATTGATCCACCATTCTGTTTCTATGCCAGTACTATGCAGTTTTTATTACTGTTGCTCTATAGTACAGCCTGAGATCAGGGATTGAGATACTTCTAGAAGATCTTTGCTGAAAGTGTTTATCAACTGAAGGAGTTCTCTAGTTGAATTTTTGGGGCCACTCATGTATACTATCATATCATCTTCAAATAGTGATATTGTGACTTCTTCCTTTCTGATTTGTATCTCCTTGATCTTCTTTAGTTGACTTATTGCTCTAGCTAGGACTTCAGGTACTTTGTTAAAGAGATGTAGAGAGAATGGTGAGCCTTGCCTTGTCCCTGATTTCAGTGGGATTGATTTAAGTTGCTCTCCGTTAAGTTTCATGTTGCCTATAAACTTGTTGTATATTGCCTTTACTATGTTTAGGTATGTGCCTTATATTCCTGATCTCTCCAACACTTTAAACTTGAATTGGATTTTGTCAAATGCTCTTTCAGCATCTAAGAAGATGATCTTGTGGTTTTTCTCCTTCAGTTTGTTTACATGGTAGAATATATTGATAGATTTCCATATATTGAAAAACCCCTGCATGCCTGTGATGAAGCCTACTTGGTCATGTTTGATATCTTTTATGTGTTCTTGGATTCTGTTTGCAAGTATTTTATTGAGTAGTATTACCTCAATGTTCATAAGAGAGATAGGTCTGAATTTCTCTTTTTTTTTTGTTGGGTCTTTGTGTGATTTAGGTATCAAGGTGACTGTGGCATCATAGAATGAGTTTATTAATGTTACTTCTGTTTCTACTTTGTGGAATAGTTTGAAGAGAATTGGAGTTAGCTCTTCTTTGAAGGTCTGGTAAAATTCTGTGCTGAAACCATCTGGCCCTGGGTGTTTTTTTTTTTTTTTTTTTTTTTTTTTTTTAAGGGAGACTTTTGATGACAGCTTCTATTTCCCTGGGGAGTGTAGGACTATTTAATCTATTTACCTGATCTTGATTTAATTTTGGTAAATGGAATCTATCAAGAAAATTGTCCATTTCATTAGAATTTCAAATTTTGTGGCATATAGGCTTTTGTAGTAAGACCTAATGATTGTTTGGATTTCCTCAGTGTCTGTTGTTATGTCCCACTTTTCCTTTCTTACTTTGCTGATTGGAAAGTTTCTCTCTGCCTTTTAGTTAGTTTGGCTAAGGGATTGTCTATCTTGTTGATGTCCTAAAGAACCAGCTCTTGGTTTCATTGAATCTTTGAAATTTTGCTTTGTTTTTAATTATTGATATCATCCCTGAGTTTGGTTATTTCCAGCTGTTTACTCCTCTTGTGTGTGGCTTCTTTTCCCCTAGGGATTTCAGGTGAGCCATTAAGTTGTTTGTATGAGATGTCTCAAACTTATTTCTGCAGGCACTTAATGCTATGAACTTTCCCCTTAGCACTGCTTTCATTGTGTCCCATAAGTTTGGGTAAGTTGTGCCTTCATTTTCATTGGATTTTAGGGTCTTTTTTTCATTTCTTCCCTGACCAAGCTGTCATTGAGTAGAGAGTTGTTTAGTTTCCATGTGTATGTAGGCTTTTTTCTATTTCTGTTGTTGTTGAGGTTTAGTTTTAGGCCATGGTGGTCTGATAGGATACAAGGGATTATTTTGATCTTCTTGTATCTGTTGAGTCTTGATTTGTGCCTGACTATATGGTAAATTTTTGATAAGGTTCCATGAGGTGCTGAAAAGAAGGTATACTCTTTTGAATTTGGGTGAAAAGTTCTGTAGACATCTATTAGGTCCATTTTATTTAGGACCTCTGTAAGTGACATTATTTTCTTATTTAGCTTCTGTCTAGATGATCTGTCCCTTGGTGAGAATGGAGTGTTGAAGTCTCCCACTATTAAGGTGCTGAGATCGATGTGTGATTTCAGCTTTAATAATGTTTCATTTACAAATGCAGGTGCTCTTGTATTTGGGGCTTAGATATTTGGGATTGTGATATCCTCCTGTTGGATTTTTCCTTTGATGAGAATGAAGTGCCCCTCCTCATCTTTTTTGATTAATTTTGGTTGAAAGTCTATTTTATTAGATATTAGAATAGCTACCCCAGCTTATTTTCTGGGTCCATTTACTTGAAAAACATTCTTCCTGCACTTTTCTCAAGGTAGTGTTTATTTTTTGCTGCAGAGGTGTGTTTCTTGGATGCAGCAGAATATTGGATCCTGTTTCTGCAAACATGCTGTTAATGAGTCCGTTGATGTTGATAGATAATAATGACCAATGAATGTTAGTTCCTTTTATTGTGGAGTTGGTAATGTTACTGTGTTTCAGTGCTTGTTATCTTTTAATTTTTTGTTGTTGTTGTGAAGTTGCTTATATCCTGTGTTTTCTTGGGTGTAGCTGATTTTGTTAGATTGGAGTTTTCCTTCTAGTATCTTCTGTAGGGCTGGGTTGTGGTGTAGATATTGTTTAAGTTTAGTTTTGTCATGGGATATTTTGTTTTCTACATTTATGTTGATTGAAAGCTTTGCTGGGTATAGTAGTCTTGGTTGGCATCTGTAGTCTCTGAGAATCTGCATGATATCTGTCCAGGCCCTCTTGACTTTTGTAGTTTATGTTGAGAACTCGGTGGTGATTCTGATAGGTCTACCTTTAGATGTTACTTGGCCTTTCTTCCTTGCTGCTTTTAATATTATTTCCTTGTTCTATAGATTTAGTGTTTTGACTATTATGGGACATGAGGAGTTTCTTTTCTGATCTATTCTATTTGGTGTTCTGTAAGCCTCTTGTACATTTATGGACATCTCTTTGTTTTTTTTTCCTCTTTTTTAATTATTATTATTATTAATTACACTTTATTCATTTTGTATCCCCCCATCCACCCCTCCCTCCTCCCCTCCCGATCCCACCCTACCTCCCCTTTCTGCATTCATGCTCCTCCCCACGTCCACTGATAGGGGAGGTCCTCCTCTCCTTCCTTCTGATCTTACTCTATCAGATCACATCAGGAATGGCTGCATTGTCTTCTTCTGTGGCCTGGTAAGGCTGCTCCCCCCTCAGGGGGAGGTGATCAAAGAGCAGGCCAATCAGTTTATGTCAGAGGCAGTCCCTCTTCCCATCACTATAATGGACATCTCTTTAAATTGGGAATTTTTTTCTATGATTTTCTTGACAATATTTTCTGGATCTTGGAGCCTGGAATTTTTTTTTTTTTTTGGTCTATTTCTATTATTCTTAGATTTTATCTTTTCATGGTGTCTTTGATTTCTTGGATGTTTTGTTTTGGGACTTTTATGATTTTACTTTTTCTTTGAGAGATGTATCAATTTCTGCAATTGTATCTTCAGCACCTGAGAGTCTCTCTTTTATCTCTTTTATTCTGTTGGTGATTCTTTCCTTTGTGATTCCTGATCTTTTCTCCATGTTGTCCAGCTCCAGGATTTTCTCTGTTTGTGTTTTCTTTATTGATCCAATTCTGTTTTCATGTCTTGCACCATTTTCTTCATTTGTTTCCAAAAGAATCTTGATTCATTGGAGTAATGTACAATAATATTTCCCTTCAACAGTTATTTTTGATGCCGTGTCATGTCATATATGCAAGACACTCTGCTCTGTAGAATTCTATCTACGCAGCAATTTTTCACACAAATTAACAGAGAGTTTCTCTCACCCCATCATAGCATTACACCACTTCCTTTAGCTTTAATCAAGTATGTCGTCCGCCCCTTCAATGCATGTTTTGTTCTTTCTTAATTTTGAGAAGAAATATGACAGTAATCCCTCAGAAAGCAGGAGCTCTTCGCTAGCTTGGTTGTAGTACACAGCTTGTTAACAATTCCCAAGTTGTCTTGCTCCCTACACTGTAGAGAGAGCTGTCAGGAAGACAGTAAAAGCTGACCTAGAGTTTCACAGTTCTGTCAGCCCAGAATATTTAGGGTGAGTACAAGTCCAGCAAAGAATACAGAATTGAGCCCTTTGAGGACAGCATTGCTTTCTCCAGAACTTTGTGAGGTGCTGGCCTTGTTCACTCTTTCCAAGGATACGGAAAACAAGTGGGGAATCTTGCATGTTGTTTATAGTCTTCTATGAATGAGCTATATGCTTTTGAAAGTTAGGAATTTGGGGGAGATGAATCCATTATGCTTTGGTTCATTCACTGATTAATTTGATCAATGTTATTGTTTACTTTGCACCAACTATTGAGCTGGGTACTTTGTATACCAATCCTAGCTTTAAGAATCATGGATGAGGAGAAGGAATGAGGAGGAGGAGCAGAGGAATGAGGAGGAGGAAGGGAATAAGGAGGAGGAGGGGAATAAGGAGGAGGAGGAGACTGATGCCTTCAGATAGTCACATGGATAGTGCAGAGATACACACCATGGAAGAGCTCTTATATAGGGAGAGTGACCTAATTAGGAAGGTCAGGCAAGGCCTTCCAGAGAAGCAATGATCTTGTAGTATCTGAGGAATGGGTAGAAGTTTGTTATGCTTAACAAAGCAGGAGGCAGTTACATGAGCAGAGGAAACAGTATGTATTCAGCTTCAACCCCCCGAGAACTTGTTGCCACAGCTTATTGCAAAAGCTTTAAGATGTTAAAATAAATGCTAAGAAGGAAAGTTAGTTCAGAGGTTAAGCTGCTGATTAAAGAGGTGAGTGCTGGAGGGAAGAAAGAAAAATTACATTCAGGAATTCAAGTCTTCTGTAATGTAGTTTCATCTGAGCTGATCCTGTTACTTTAGGAAACTAATTAACCTCTCTGTGTCCTGGTTGCTTATCTGCAGGGTGGAGATAATGGACCCACTAACAGCAATGAAAAGCATTCTGTAAACATCAACAATTATGTGATTAATATAAATATTGTGTATTCTGTTGTGAAATATAGCCCTTAACTCAGAATTTTTCTCTGGCTATGTGGTACTTGGATTTTAACATTGTCTTTTGTGTAAGAGATTGAGCTTGTGTTAATCTTCATATACAGCCACATTTTTGCTCACTGACAAGACATTCTCTCATATGCGTTTTCAGTCAGTAGCATCCTGGATCCTAGACAACAGAGTTTCTCACGAACAGTAGATGGTTTATCAAAGGCCTGGGGCAAAAAGCACAGAAAAAAAGTAGGTGGAGTGGGATGAGGTAGGCTGGAATGAGATTACTTTGACTTCCTTTTAAATAACAATTCTTCCTGCCTGTTACAGAAGAAGTTTATGTTTTATTGTTTCATACACACATTGCAATTACCTTAATGTAGCTAAGCAATTCAGATTGAACCAGCAGGCTCCTAACACCATGCCAAGCAGCAAAATGAAGATGCTCCCAGCTTATCACGCTCTCTCTCCCTCTCTCCACCCCCGTGTGGGTGTGTGGTGTGCATTCATAGATTCACATTTAAATTGGTATCATTTGTGATGTTCAAGTCATTTGATGCACAGTACTTGTAAGACTATTCCTCAATGGCAGACAGATGGCCGGCTTCTGCAAATGTCTTTGGTTTTCATGTTGCTCTTTCTCTAGCAAAGAAAATCATTATCTTCTGGAATGTTAAGATATTTACAGAATTGAAGCAGTGATTTCTTCCTGCACTTGGAAAAATTATCTTTGTTAAAAAATACATGTCTAATAAGTATGTGGTCTGCCTCCATGATGATAAGGTGCAGTGCTTGAGTGAGTGGGATTTGGCCACTGAATGGCTACTTGGACATTGGTTGGTGTCCATGGCTGGCAAACAAGGGTGATGAAGTACTAAATGGAGCTAATGCTCCATTTCTAGTCCAGTTTCCTGGCTACGATTCTCCCGCGGCTCGCTTAACCTTTTGTTTAGCTGAAGAGAGAAATAAAAATTTACCCCCTCATCCCTACTGTCTAAATGAAGTCTCCAACCTGTGCTGTGTGCTTCATGGAGTTCTTACCTGGCTGGTTTTTCTTTCCTAGTCCTGGTTTGCTCTATCTCTGACATCCTTCCCGTGAGTTCTTCCGAACAATCAGGGTCAGGACTTGTGGTGAAGTCTCTGAGGGAGTTTTTCTCAGTGTTGTTGTCTATGGCAAAAAAAAAAAAAAAAAAAAAAAAAGACACTAAATAGAAGAACACACATGACTCTTAAATCTTCTGAGAGGACTCCTTACACAGGAGGTCTAACTTGGAGATACCATCAGGCCAATGAAAAGCACACTGAAAGTTTGTTTATTATATGATAAAAAATTCACATAGCACATGCTTCATGATACTAACAGAATGCAGGATGAGCTCTCAACATCCAAAAGGCATTGTTGGTTTTGTGATCGTACTCACAATTCATGCTAAAATTAATCCATAATAGATTCAGTGAAGTGAAAAAAGGCTGTTGTTTTATGTCCTTAGCATTAGTTTAGAATTCACACTCTAATTTTTACAAAATCAAATTTCTTAGTTTGACTTGATTATTTGTAGCTTTGAAATCCTTTCTATAGAAATAATACCAACTAGCTCTATTTTCAATTCAGAAATAATTTTTACATCAGATATACAAATATAATTTCTAATTAAGATTAAATATTTGCTATTTGCTTAGACAATAACAACTCATTGGTAAATATTTGAATCATAGAGAGGGTTTTAAAGAAAGTAAATAATTGAATATTAAAAAATATGAAAGGTAAAAAGAAAACACATATTTGAGTGATTATTTATTATCCATAGTGTCCAGTTTACTTTTAAGCAGATGCACTGTACTTACAAATAGAAAACAAGATCCAGTCATCAATATCATTTTAATGCAAGAACCAGATGTGGTGGGTGTGGGGAGCTAGGGTTGAGGGAGGTAATTCAGGGAGAGAAAGCGAGAACTGAGGGGTGCTTGAGGGGTGGGATGGAAACCTTCCATCCCAGTGTGAACCTTCCAAAATTAGGAGATGACCCTAAAGAACTCTCCACATAATGGGGGTGGCAGAGTCCATGACTGGCCATGTCTTATCACCAAACGAAGCTTCTAGTTCTGGGACTGGCTTATGTGCAAATGAATTGTTGGCTGAAAGGGTCCCAGGGACATCCCCAAACAACCTACACTGTTGCCAAGACAATAGGTTGCTCTCCACAAACTGACAGCCAGGCTCCATTGTGTAGGTGACTACAACACACACACATCACACTGAACATCTAGAGATAGAGCTGGTGCCTGCGTAGGGCCTGCAGCTTAGTCTATTTGGTTTGGGAAGGTACTCTGTAGGCTACCAAAGGAGAAATGTGAACACTAGCCGAGCCACAAACCCTTTGGTCTACAGTGGTATCTTCCAAGCAGCACATGCTAGGTCAATCTTGGCACAACACTTGTGGGAATAACCAACCAGCCAATACTTGATGTTACTTAAGGCCCACTCCATGAGCTGGAATCCATATCTGGTACTGGGTGGCCAAAAACCAGAGACTAGAGAGCCAAGAGATCAAGAGCAAAATGCAAAATGTAATTGCAATATTCTGCCATACTCATAGATCAATACCTTACTCAGCTGTCATCAGAGAAGCTTCATCCTGGAGCAGATGGCAACAAATACAGAGACTCACAGCCCAACAATATGGAGGGAGGGAAAGGGGAGAGAGAGAGAGAGAGAGAGAGAGAGAGAGAGAGAGAGAGAAATTGGAACACAGTTCGAAATGAGATGACTTCATCAAATCCCCCTCTTCGGAGCTCAGGGTCCCCTCCAGAAGAGGAGGTAGAAAGAGTGTAATAGCCGGAGGGGATGAAGGTCACTAGGAAAGGAAGGCCTTCTAAATCAGCTGAGCAAAGCTCATTTGAACTCATAGATACTGAAGCAGCAAGCACAGGGTCTGAACAGGTCTTCAACAGATTGTGTATATATTATAGCTTTCAGTTTAAAATATTTGTGTCATTACTGAGTGTATGAATGAATGGGTCTCTGAATCTTGTACCTTTTCTTGGACTCTTTTCCTTGTGTTGGTTTGCCTTGTCCAACTTCAAAGTGATGTTTTTTTTTATCTTATTATATTTTATTTTGTTAGGTTTTGTTATCACTTGGAAGCCTCTTATTTTCTAATGAGGGTCAGAAAGAGAGTGGGTCTGGATGGGAGGAGAGATGAGTAGGAACTGGGAGGAATAGAGGGAGCAAAAACTATAACCAGGATATGTTGTATGAGAAAATAATCTATTTTCAATAAAAGGCAAAAACAAAAAAGTAAAGGTAGACCATCTTAATATTAGACATTTAGATGTATAAAATTGACAAAACAGGAGTGATCACAGTGTAAAAATTTTCATTATAAGGCCTTTAACATGAAAATTTTAATGATTCTTTAAAAATCTTTCAATACAACAAGCCTTCAGAAATATGTTTTAGGAATAAAAGTTGAGACGCTTCTTACTATTTCTAAAAGTTTGTGTTAAGAAAGCTTTAGTTCCTGACTTTTCCAGGCGACTTCTTTTATCCTGGATTTATAGTAGTTTCCTACAAGATAGAAAACACAGTACTAAATGTATTCTCATTATATATAAGTGGACTCCCTCAAGTGTTTTACACTGTTTTGAGTACTAAAGAACACTATTGTAATTACAGCATTAAAGTCTGCATAAGGACAGTCTTCTAGATGAAGTATTGAAATATGTTTGAAATCTTCCCCCAAATTGCAGGCAGCATGTTCTCTGTCAGCATACATGTACAGAATGTTAATTAGTTTATCAGTAGCCAATAACTTTCAGAGTAAAAGACTTTCAGTGGTATTGAATTGTGTTTTCTAGAAACACGGGAGAAGGATCTGTGCTCCCTAAGTGTTTATATCAAGGCATCTTTTGTTTTTTTCTTTATCCAACAAAAGAATGATTTTTCCCTCATATCTCCAATGCCATGTCATTGTATTCTAGTTACCTAAAAATGTGGTAGCCTATCCTTTCTCACACTAACGCAGATAGTGTATATTTCAAAGCTGAATTCTTAGTCTTTATCTATGGATGTCTAGTGCATTTATAGACCAAAATCCTGGAGACTACACACACACACACACACACACACACACACTCACAAAGAGGGAGGAAGGAAAGGAGAGAGAGAGAGAGAGAGAGAGAGAGAGAGAGAGAGAGCCTAGAGTTATTTTTGGCTTCTCATAGGAATCTGGACTAAATAGTGGCTATGGATCATTGCAATTATAAAACTTTGTAGGAACACCTCTTTTAAAAGAAAAAAAGAAAAGCATGTTTAAAATTGACCATAAAATGACTTTAAAAAGTTCTGAATATATAGACCAAGGAGTATCTGTAAAACAGCATGACTTTTATAGACTACTTATTTTCTAATTAAAGTTTTATTTTTATTTTTGGTGTGTGTGTGTCTTTGTGAGTATATGCTACAAGTGTGCCTATGGAGGCAGAAGTGGTCTTTAGATCACTTGGAGGTAGAGTTACTGGTAGTTGTGAGTGACATGGGTGTTGGAAGTTGATCTGGTGCCTCTGGAAGAACAGCAGGCACTCTTAACCAGTAAGTCATCTTGTTTGCTTCTGACTCTTTCTTATAATGCCTCATAACTATCTGCTGTATTATATACTTTTATATCACATGTACATTTTCAGTATGTGTTTATGCCAGCAGCAATTACATGATTTTTTTTCTTTCTTTCAATAAGGTACTTAAATTTCATCTTCAGTACATTTTGAATTACTCTTAAGGAGATCCTAGTACCTTGGCCTATCTTCCGGGGCTACTACCACATCCTTCTAAAAGGACACCAATTCTATAACAACTCTAAGAGATTTCAGAGTTAATTAAAGTCAAATTCAACCTGTGGCTACACCATTAATTATAAGACAAGTACTTAATAGTTTGTTGATGAAGATGAGAAACCAGTAGTGTCTGTTTTTGGATTCAAAGTAGAACAACCAAGAGGATTAAAACAAAAGGACACTAATCAACTGTGGTTCAGTGATAAGTATATACAGTCTCTTTTTATCCACACAGCATGTTATGTTGTGAGAACAGATAAGAGTGTTTACACCATCCTCATGACAGAGAAATAGAAAATACAAGGTAAATATTGCTCTCAAACCTAGGTGAATTTTGTCAGTTACAAGCAAGCTTGTCCTCAGCTTCTCACATGGACAACAGGGTCATACGGAGAGTGTAAGTCTTCCTGTTATTAGACATGATGTCACCATTGCTCCAGCTCATCAGTGCTTCCTCACATCCTGATCCTGAATGTGTGTCCGCTGCAGATACTGAAACATAGAATCGACGTGATGTGGCCTGGTTGCCTTTGCCGAATGTGTAAAAGTTAGTGCTATTGAGTTTGCCCTAGAGACACTTGTCCTCAGGTGGGCAGTGTGTCACAGTGGGCTTATGTAATACTCTTCCAGTTTGCCTGGGCCTGGCACAACAGTGCATCATGGAGATTAGGACAGATGTGAGACATCTGCTTGTCTTTTCAAGTCAGAGAGTAAGTGATTGAAAAGACATTAACCTTCTGCATTTTATCAGTAGCATTAACTAAATTTTAGGAGAGAAAGAATTCAAGGGAAAACCTATTTTGGAATAAAATTTCAATTACAAAGGTACTCAATTGGTTTTCTTTTGTATGCATATGAAAACAGAAAATTTGAAATGCTTTCATCGTTGGAAGGTTTATCACAGATTATTTCTTTTGGTTAAAAAAAATTCTAATTGTAGAATACCAAATATATAGTGGATTCTGTCTCAAAGACAAATCTTTCATTGAGAACTAAAAATAGGGTGTGGAGAAATGGCTCAGGAGTTAGGAGCTCTTGCTGCTCTTGCAGAGGATTCTGGTTATTCCTCAGTATCACTCACAGGCAGCTGCTAACTTCTTGCCATCCTGGGTCAGGGGATCAGATGCTCTCTTCTGTGTGTTCATTTGTACTTGCTCATACATACATGCACACACACACACACACACACACAGAGAGAGAGAGAGAGAGAGAGAGAGAGAGAGAGAGAGAGAGAACCACAAGCAAAAACAACAAAATTAATGTTAGAGTGAAGGAGAAAAAGAAAGGGGATGTTGTTGAGTGGGTGGGGAGTTGGGGGGATCTGGGGGTAGTTAGGAGAGGGAAACCATTACCAGAATGTATTATATGAAATTTTTAATAAAAAAACATCTGTGTAGAGAAAAAGAAAAAGAGAACTGTTAGCACCCGAGCCACTATATGTTGAATGAATCAATAGAGAAGAAGCCCCAGCACTTTTATTAGATGCATGAATGACATTTTTACTTTTGCTCGATGAATGAACATTTGGAATTGCTATAATGAGTGCATAGTTTTCAGAAGTGTACAACTAGTGACTATCTTCTGGTTCCCATGATCGTGCTTTTACTCAGCATATGGCTCATTGATAGATTCTCAATTGCATCACATTCTTAGAATAATTTCTCACATTGACTATGCTTAAAATTATATATTTGTATTTTGTCAAATGACGGGAAAGAAGATAGAAAAACATGGCAACAAGATACACAAAATGGAAGCTTAATGTATCCTAAAATATTATTCTCAAAAGGAAAGTGCCATGTTTGATATTCATAAATGTACAAGAAAAATACAAAATCTAGAGAAGCAAATATTGAAAATCTAAGGGTCTCAGCTTTGGTAAGAAAGACTCCACCCAGCAGGATATCAAAACATATGCTGAGATTCATAACCAAACTTTTGACAGAGTGCAGGGAATCTTATGAAAGAAGGGGGAGATAGAAAGACCTGGAGGGAACAGGAGCTCCACAAAGAGAGCAACAGAAACAAAAAATGTGGACACAGGGTCTTTTCTGAAACTGATACTCCAAACAAGGACCATGCATGGAGATAACTTAGAACCCCTGCAAAGATGTAGCCCATGGCAGCTCAGTATCCAAATGGGTTCCCTAGTAAGGGAACAGGGACTGTCTCTGACATGAACTCAGTGGCAGGCTCTTTGATCACCTCTCCCTGAGGGTGAAGCATCTTTACCAGTCCTCAGAGGAAGACAAAGAAGCCAGTCCTGATGAGACCTGATAAGCTAGGGTCAGATGGAAGGGGAGGAGGACCTCCCCTATCATTGGACTGGGGGAGGGGCATAGGAGAAAAGGGAGGTAGGGTGGGAAAGGGAGGGGGTTGGGGGGGCTACAACTAGGATACAAAGTGAATAAACTGTAATTAATAAAAATTTAAAAAATACAAAAAGAATTCTGGAAACCAATCCATTTAAGGGAATTTTTAAGAAACTAAGGATCTTTAGTTAAAGTGTAAGGTAACTTAGTGGTAAAGTGCTCATTACCCACGTGCGAAGAACTGAGTTTAGATTTCAGCATTCCTCTGAAAGTTATAGATGAAGTGTGTGTCTGTAGGCCCAGAGCTAGGGAGCTGGGGGGCTGGATCAGAGACAACAAATTTCAGCACACACACATACACACACACACACACACACACACACACACACACACAGCCACACAGCCACAGGTGAGGTTAGCACAATCACACATGTGCCTTTCCCTATCTCCAATATGGACATGTATGTGAGTCATTTCAAATTCGTCAAGGGTATTTTACAAAGAGAAAGCATAGGTTCAATTTTTACGGAGGCAAAATATGTATCCAGCCATGGATTTGCAAAGCGTTTTAGCAACGGCTCTGACAGCATTGCTTTTGGAGGCCATGTGCCTCCTGGGCTGGAGTTTTTCAGAGAGAAGCTGGACACTATGCTATAGGAGGTGGCCAAAGCTCTTAATCCTCTGCTCAGTCTTAAAATGATGAAGTAATATAAAGACTTGGGATGTTTCACGAGTTTTGTTTTTATACTGTCTCCCGAACACAAAATGAACAAATCAAACATGAAGAAGGTGAGCGACTCTTTCTGAGGCAGCTCTGGTAACATACAGATCATGGGATCTTATCTCAGTGCCACACCCTGCCTTTTTCTTGAGGGTAATTCGTCTAGAGAGTATGTTTTATGAGCAGATAGTAAGGAATGCTTGAGCTACTAGTACCAAATATTGAATAAAGGGCTATGATCCTTACATCACCAATTCTCTGGCTCATGCTGGGTAAATTGTTAGTTTTTTTCTGTAACAGTTTCTTCATCCATAAAATGAGAAGTTGTTTTTTTTTTTTTTTTTGTCTTGGGGATTTCTGTGAGGATTAGATAAAGACTCCATTTGAGAAATATTCAATATAAACACAAAATGTTCCACCAGTCAGAGTGAATAATTACCTTCAAAAAGTTCATATTAACTTTTTCAAGTCTGCTCAGCAGTTTTATATGTGGATCATATGCGAGCTTCCGTTTACTTAATACTGTCTTAGTGTTAGGAAAACATAATGTAATTTCTTACAAGTAAGCTGAATTCCTTAGTAACAAAAATGCAAAAAGCAATTTAATTGAATTTCAAGTGTATTTAAGTCATGTAAAGTGTAAAAAAAAATGATATGATAAGAAAAAAAACCCATCACACCTATGTTGGTTAGGCTCTCTTTAGTTTTTATACTTTGTAATAACTTAACTTAGAGTGTGGTCTTCTACTGGCTATGTATAGCAGGGTGTGTTTTCCAAGCATAATCTCTCCTTCCTTGTCACAGGCAAGAATGCTCACAGATGGTGCACGTGGCTGGGCACTTGACTTAAAGAGTGTGGCCTGTCCCCAGCCAGTGGCTGAAGCCTGTGGTGATGTGGAGAGCTCTGTATCATCTAAAGCTGAGAGGACTCTCACTGCAATTTGAGCTTGGAGATCAGTGAGAGACCTGTAGAGGAGTGGGTGGAGGAAACTGCTTACTGACTAGAAATGGAGCCAGGGCACCGTGAGGGAGGAGCCAAGGCCCAGTCAGCTTGTCGTGCTGCCCCTCTACTCTAACCGTCTCCTCAGTCCCACTTATTCATCAGTTTCTCACGGTGACCTCCTGACGCTGGGATGCCTTTACCTTTCCTCTGTCCCTTTCCAAATAAACACAGGAAATTATCATCATTTAAAACTAGAAAATTAAACTCTTTTTTTTTTCCTATTTGCGGAATTTTCACATGCCAACTCAACTTTACCGTTTCTCAATTGTTTTGTTTATCGTTACATCTGGTGCCATTTTGAAAGCGTGCTTTACTTCTGTAAATGGAATTGTTTACTATGCAAGACAGGATTTTGCTTAGATGAAGCAGACATGCTGGAATAGTTTAAGTAAAAATTCGAAAGTTAAACTATAGTTAAATACTATTGTTGATGAGTAGAGTTGAGGTGGGCATATTACTAAAATTAGCCATAATGTCCATTATGGGTTCCAGGCAAACTGGTTGGTCTTACATAGAAAAGAGAAGCTTTTCTGACATCTTAATGTAGTCTCTTTATTTTCATGTTACACACAGGTAAAATTAAATTGTATGTGTTAATTATTACTTCCAAGACTGAAGATTGATTTCTTTCTTTTAAACTTATTTTATTAAATTATTCAATTAATATTCTTTATTGAAAATAGATTCATTTCTCACATAGTATACTTGATTATGGCTTCTCTTTTTCTAATATTCCCAGTTCTATTCTATTCTATTCTATTCTATTCTATTCTATTCTATTCTATTCTATTCTATTCTATTCTATTCTATTCTATTCTATTCTATTC
>NW_026587216.1:47658288-47673139 GCF_907164565.1 Psammomys obesus | reverse complement strand
TCTATTCTATTCTATTCTATTCTATTCTATTCTATTCTATTCTATTCCATTGGAAGCTTGTTTATTTTCTAAGAGACAGAAAAGGAATGGATCTGGATTGGGGGGGAGGTTAAAAAAACTGGGAAGAATATAGGGAGGGAAATGGTAGTCAGAATATATTATGTGTGGAAAAATATTTTCAATAAATGGAAAAGAGTAAAGCAAAATAAATTGTTAATAAATGGTATTTCACAGGAAAAGCAAAACAAAACACAACAGTCAGGGTGGGAATTCTTAGCAAAGAATCAGGGAAAAGTAAGAGGGTTAAATGAAAACATTGCTAGACTCAGAATTTTGTCTATAAACATTAGTTTTCCCTTATTTGAATAACACCAAGAATCTACCATGTGCTTGGTTAGAGCTCACTGTATTATCTTTTGTGCTAAATTGACCAAAAGTGCAGAATTTTGTCTCAGTGATTAAGAAAGAAAAGAAAAGAAACATTTAAGCATTAAAAACTTAGCATTGGAACCAGGTGTGTTGGCGCCCCTCTGGGAGGCAGAGGCCGGTAAATCTTTGTGAGTCTACAGAGTGAGTTTCAGGATAGCCGAAGCCACACAGAGAAACCTTGTCTCAGAAAAAAACACAAAACAAAACAACAACAACAAAAGAACCTAAGCCAAACCAAACCAAAAACCCTTAGTACTGGCATTGCTTTTTGTTTTTGTTCTATTTTTCCCCTTACAGGATTTTTTTCTGTATTTTCTTCCTTTGGGGATTTTTTGCTTGTAGAGGTTTTTTTGTTTGTTTGTTTTAAATAAATGTGTGTTTGTTTTTATATACATTTTTGTTTTTTTGCTTGTTCATTAAAAAAAAGTTTTTATTTGCCTGTTTGTTTTCTGAAAAGAGGGGGAAAAAAGGCATGGAATTGGAAGAGTGGGGAGGTGGGGAGGATCTGGGAGTAGATGAGAGAGAATCATAACATACTGAATGAAAATGACTTCATCTTCAATAAAAATAAAATTTAAAAAAATTAAGGTTTTCCTTCCACTGCCAGCTCCCAGCTGTCAGCTGTACACCCACACGTTTTACCCAAGATGTGGCTGTGAATCCCATTTGCCTTTCAGCCACTTGCAGAATAAGTTGCCCTCCTCTCTTCTATCCCATCTCCTATGGTCCTCACCCCCTCCCAGAGCCATCTCTGTGCCCACAGGCCTAACTCCCTCTCCTATTAGATCTCCTATGGTTCCTCCTCCCATGGCCTTCTCTGCCCCCACAGGCCTAACCAGATCTCTCAGCTTGTTTATATGCCACCTGTGACTGATAGAAAGCTTCTTTCCTCTTTCTTTATTTTTTTGTCCACCTACTGTCAGCTCTACACCCACAGCTATCTCTCCAGACCTGAGGTTTGGGAGCTATATTTGCCTGGTCCAATTAAACAGCATCTGCCCTATTTCCAGTCATCCAGCTCCTGTGCATGCTCAGTCTAAGGCAGGACAGATTCTCATGTCAAATGTACAACCAAAGAAAGATAGCCTAGGTAAAATCATAAAAGTGAAAGCAACATGAATGGCCAAGACTGCATTTTTCTATCAAACTCACTAGTTTTATAGAGATGTTCTGTATGACATAGATGAACTCAAAAGCACAAAATGTAAAAGAACAATAATAAATTTTATTAAAGAATTCAAGAAATTTAAAGGACACATTAACAAATACTTCATCAAACTCCAAGAGGCTAACAATTAATGAAAGCTGAGTTACATCCAAGAAAGTACAAATATGTGAATGAATAAAATGACTAAGCTAATTTTTAGAATGCAATAATCAAGAACTAAATAATTTAGGATTTGAAGACTGAAATAATATCTGAAATATTGAAGAGAATACACGTTGAAATGAAAATGGAATCAAAACCAAACCAAACCAAATGAAAAACCTCACCATGCTTATTTAAAAAACCCAGGGGGAATCTTACAAGAAGAATGAACTAAGCACAAGACAAAATGTCAGGATATCATAGACAAAAACAGAAGATCCAGACAAAATAAGCAAAGAATATGAAAACTTTAAAAAAACACAAGAAAGGAATATGCAGGACAGGAGGGATAACATCAAAAGAACAAATGTAGAGATGAAGGAGAAGACACCAGGACAATGGCATAGACATTGAAAAAAAATTTTCCTAAATAAAAAATTATATACTCATACACATACAGAATCCTAAGTAGAGAAGACCAGAAAAGAAACTCCCCAAGACTTAAAACACTAAATATTCAGAACAAAAAATATTGAAAGCTGCAAGAGAAAAAAACACAATAACATATAAAGGAAAACCTACCAGAACACCACCTGACTTCTCATTGGAAACCTTATAAGCCAGAAGAGCCCAGAGCAATGCACTTCACGTTCTAAAAGACCAGGATGACAACCTAGACTACTGTTCCCAGCCATACAATACTCTACTGCCATCACTGAATGAAAAAAGAAAAACTTCATGATCAAACAGCTTAAAATGTTCACATAAAAACCAAACCAAGAGAAAAACCAAACCTCTAATAACAAATAAAAAGCAGCAAAACATTAAACAGAGTACAGGAAACAATACTTTGAACATAAGAGAGGAATAAGCACAGCCAGGAGACTCTAGAAAGAAAATAAACAAAACTATAGAAAAAATAACATTAATTAATGAAGTTAGAATTGTAACTATGGCTCTGAAAAAAATATTAACTGTAAGTGGACCAGAGACCTCAACTTGAAACCTGAAATCCTAAAACTTCTGGGAAAAAAAAAACATAGGCAGTACTTTACAATATAGAGATTTAGAAAAGGACTTTCTGAATAGGAGTCTATTTGCCCAGGACTATGCTGACAAAGCTTCTGTATAGCTAAAGAAACAATTAGTTCAGTGATGAAGAGACCCACAAAATTATTATTTTAATTTTATATTATATTTTAATAATATATTGCATTATTATTATAATTAATATAATATATTATTACTATAATCATTCAGAATATGCAAACACTGAAAATAAAGTCAAGGAAACAAATGTCCCAATTAAAAAAATGAGCTGGGGAATCTAAACAGAGTTCTCAAAAGAAGAAGTAAAAACGGATAATAGATATTCAAGAAGTGTTGATCATCTTTAGCGATTAAAAAAAATTCAAATTAAGGCAACTCTGAGATTTCATCTCTCCAGTCAGAATGACTAGGATCATCATCAACAACAACAACAACAAAACTGACAAGTGAGGGTAGTTGTGGAGAGAGGTGAACCCACACTTGGTGTAGGTGGTAGTGCAAACAGCTGCCATTACTCTGGAAATCACTCTGGAAATTTCTGGAAAAACTAAAAGTAAATCTACCATATGACCCAGTTATACCTCTCCCAGGTATATTTCCAAAGGATTCAGCACCCCATAGATTCTGGCTCAGCAGTGTTAATTGCTGCCTTCTTCACAGTATCTAGGAAACAGAAGCCACTGAAATGTCCTACAGATGTGAATAGACAACATGGAGTAAGCACAGAAGCAAGGAAAATATAAAGGGATGTGGTGATGGGCTTGAGAAGGGGATAGAAAGATACAGGTGATATGAAGAGAAGAAGCAGAAAAAGAGGGAGGAAGATTCTCACTGGGCCAGGCAAAGGAGGTCAATACAGATAGAGAAGGAGGGAGAAGGAAAAATAACACCAAAGTTGCTTAACACCTCCTGAAATCATATTATTTTGTATTTTACAGACATAAGTGAAATTATGCCATTTGGGCTGACAATGTTACCCACAAAACTATAGAAAAACAACACTCCCAAAACCAGGAATGAGAAGTCCAAAAGACTTCCAAAACAACATAGACTATTATTGTCACCCTTGGATGTCTCTCAGAGGTTGAAGGCAACCCCCATTGCTGAAGCCATCACACTTGGATGATTTGAATTGGAGTTAACCTGTTAACTGGAGTTAAGCCTCTTCCTTACATTCTAGATTTCATAGTACTTCCATAGAAAGTACTGTGCAAGCAGCCAAGGGAGTGAAATAATAATAGCGCTACCCAGCTGTGACAACTATGAACTACCACAATGACCAGCATGGCAAGACATTCATAAACGTTCCATAGTGGCACCTGCATTTGGTGATAACCAACAGCTGTCTAAGAGAACTTAAGGTTTAGTCAACAGGAGTGAAATCAGTCCTGGTTCTAGGAACCTAACCAGCTTCTAGGGGTAATGAAGTCATGGAATGTAAGTGAGAATGTACTCCTATTACTTTGCTAAGTCAGCCTAATTCCTTACTATATTCTAAATCTTATATCTACAGATAAGTGTACCAATTATCCCTCATCAAGAAACTTCTATGTACAGCAAGCTGATAGAAGTCTACTTTTCTCCTACTATAGAATATCACAATTGGACAAGTTACAAAACTCATTGGATCTTGTGGCATTCAGCACCAGCGGCTACTCTGCAGCACAACTCTTGCAACTATGGCTGAAGGGGACATTCCAGAAGAAGGACAGAAAGATTGTAAGATCTTTAGTCTGCTGTGAGACTGTTTCTTCTAGAAATGGACACATAAACAAGACCTGGCACGCTTATGCAGAACGGGGGAAATGTCACAGGATCCGACCCATGGCCAAAATGTTCAGGCAACAGTGAATGCAGAAAGAGGAAGAATTAACCTCTTCCAGGAGTAAGCCCCCCATTTGGTTGTCCAATAGAAACCATCAGCCCTGAAACTACAAAAATGAACTCAGCAGGTTATATTTATATATTTGTGCACGTGTTTGTATGTATCAACACACACATACATGTATATAACAATAATAATTAAAGAAAAGTCTATTAATTTGTGAATAGGGAGAATAAGGAGGGTTTGAAGGGAAGAAAAGGAATGGGAAAAGTGATGTCTTATACTTTAATTGAAAGTGGAAGATAGTTATAAATTAGCATTAAAAATCAAGACATTTCATGTTAAAATCTGTCTTCGTAGAGAAGTTGAAGCATCTGTCAGCACTTGAACCCCCCGCTCCAGTGTTGCACGTGGCAAGAATGAGGGGCATTCCCTGAGTACACAGGACTTCTACTATCCAACAAGCGTCTGTCATCGGTCTTCCATCATTGTTGGAATTAATCAGCCACGATGCAAAGTGATGAAAGTACAATACCTACTTTAATTCTCATTCACAGCCAGCTGACAAGGATAGCCTCCTTAGTTTTCAACATGAGCAAACAGACTCAAAGATATTAAATATCTTTACTTGGGATCTAGAGAGCAGGACACTTGTGATTTAGACTCAGGAGTGTCAGCCCCTGAACTGCTCTTTGTAATAAAAGTTTCTTACTTTTCATGATGGTTGTAATAAACTTGATTTTGCTTTTCAAATTCTTCCCTTTTCTATTAAAAATGGAATGCTTCATTAGATTTTTGTATGCATTATATTTCTACGTATGCAGTAGCAACCACCACAAATTCAATGACTTTGAAAAACAAAACGAAGTTTCTTCTTTCTTTCTTTCTTTCTTTCTTTCTTTCTTTCTTTCTTTCTTTCTTTCTTTCTTTCTTTCTTTCTTTAGTTCTAGAAGTCAAAAGTCTAAAAAAATGTTTGAAAGGATAGGTTGTTTGGGACTTGGGGGACCTCCAGGACAGACTAATATTTTTTCTTTTTCCCCCTAGTCTAGATGCTATAACAATTCCTCAGTGTCCTCTCCTCTGCTTCCGGAATTTATCTATCCAACCTGTTTTCATTGTCCCATCTCTTTCTTCTGTATTTGTCCCTCTCACTGTTCTCTCACAATGACTCCTTGGTTATATTGGGAATATCAGATTAGCAAAGATAATTTTTCCATTTCAAATACTTTAACAACAAAATTCAATGCATAAAACTAGATTAATAAACTCAGGGGATTATGAAGTTATGATCTTTGAGTATCCATTACCCAATCTACCACATTGTACCTATTATAAGTACATTATTTTAATCTATTTCCACATAATGTTTTCATTAAAGCATATACATAATAAATAAATAATAATTATAAATCATTATTAGACAAGACAGATACATATTTTATGGATTCTGATATTTTTTAAAGACGCATTTAATATAAGTTAAGTACAAGCCTAAAAAGACATTTGTACTTAAGAAAGGACATTAGTAAGCTATATTTATTTGCTTCCAAAATCTGTCGCATTCTTTATTTTCTTAGTAGAACCATGTTCTGCTGATGATAAGAATTCTAAAATCAGAAATCAGCACCTGGAGATTTTGTAACATTGCACCTGTGTGTTTTGAGTGAAGAAAATAAAAATATCAACAGTCTATCATCACATGCCATCTTTAAACACTAATAATTTCATCTTTTAAAGACAGACCACCTTAAATACAACTCAGTCCTAATTGAAAACTTCGAAGCTCTGCTCAGTTTGCATGTTTAACGGAAACAGTTTTCCTCAGTTAAACAGCGTCTCTGTTGAGTAAAACTCCACCGAAGAGTTTTATTACAGCTGTGAAAGGTTTCTCCTTATAAATACACATATACAAGGATGAGGTTAGTCTTATCTTAAAGTGGCAATTCTTAGTTGCATGTTGCTAAGAATATGTTTTTTTTTCCTTGCGTGTGTGAAGCGCTCTAATTTAAAATCTTCTATACCCTCAAAGAACGCATTATAAAACAAATATCGTTTCAATCATCTTGGTAATTCTGTAGTGTAGCCTTTATTTTCTTGCCTTCCTTTGGCTCTTAGAGATTTGGAGTATTTCTTCTTTCCTCTGTATAGCTGCTTGCTAATCCCATTTCTGTTTTGTATTACTATCTGCAGAAGACTCTTTCTGTGTGTCTCTCTTCATCTCTCTGTCTCTCTGCACCTTCTCTTTCTATCTCCCTCTCTCTTCCTCTTTATTATGTTTTGAGGTAAAATTTTATTGAAATCTTTATATCTGATCAAAAACATTAAGCCAAATACATTTCCTTCCCTGCTATCTCATAATTTTGTTAAAGAAAGGAGAGTTGAGTGACTTTTTCTCCTGTGAAGTCCCATGCTGTTTATTGCTCTTGATTCTTTATTCCAGATAGACAGTAGGATATTTTTTGCTCTGCAAAGGCCTTACAATAAATCACAAGATTATAATTATGTTCTGACAAATGAAGCCTACATGTTTTTTAAAAATTTTGTGTATTGAAGGGGCTGGTGAAATATACTGATGGTTAAAGTGGTTGTTGAGCAAGCACAGGAAACTGATTTTGGATCCTCACCTTCCACATAGAAATTGACATGTCTCCATCTGTACAGGAGGAGGATCAGCAGGGACAAACTAATTTCTGGACCAGCGAGTCTAGAAGAACCCATGATCTTCCCATTCAGTGCGATACCTCATCTCAGTACACAGGGTGGAAAGCACTTGAAGAAGATACCTCTGGCCTCTAGGTGTGTGTGCACACACATCCATGGACATCTTCAACTGTCATGCACACCCACCCACACATACACACACAACACATCTACAACACACATGCATTTCCAGTTACTGAATACTGATGTTCAATTGATTGGAGAAAAAACAAGAGTGGCCCATATGGGCAGTCCAAACTAGACTTCATGGGTTATAAAATGGTGTGAAGATGAGAAGGGGCTGTGTTGGGGGAATGAGAGGAAATTAGAAGGGGGGAATTAAGCTTATAGGATCATATTTCAGTGCATGTATGTGGAAAAATGAAAAGAAAAACACAACAGTTGTCTTGTGTAATGGACCAGCATGTTAGAATAACTCCTGCATAAGCAGAAGACTTTGAGTTTGATCCCAGAATTTGAGGTAGAAGGAGAGAATTGACTATTGAAAGTTACCTGCTGTCCTCCATATACAAACAGTAGATATGTGCCCCTTTTAGACCAAGTCTCCTCTGTTTTAACTGTATCTTCTGGAATATGACTCTTACACTTGATGGCAGTTTTCTATATGAAATTTTACTTATCATGAAGCCTTCTTCTTTTATCGATGCATAATCTAAGCATTTGAATCAGACAGGCTAAGAGAACTGACTGTATATTGCATTCGATAGGCATATATAACTTCTTGTGGAATGCTTCCCCTGCCTTGCCTTCAGGTAAGTAATGTCGGCTGTTATTCCTGTTTTCTTGGCTGGGATGAAAACCCAGAAGGAAGTCAGTGATGGAAATACCTCATTTGCTTAAAAAGAAAAAAACACAAAACATTCTTTATATTCTGAGTTGAGCAGTGAAAGAAAAACAAGAAATGTTCTTGAAAAATAAGTAAGTAAATAAGTATGTTCAGGAATCTAGAAATATTTCCTTCTTATTTTTGAAAAATATGCAATGAAAGTAAATAGAGAGAAGAATGTAAAAACATAAAAATATAATAACGATCTAGTACAAAAGATGCAGTATCTTTACAATGTTATTCTTCTGGCTGGGCACATCTTATTTCATTTCAATTACTTGTGTCTATTGAATATCTATCTGCTAGGTTGAGTTATTTTTTTCCACATAGGTTCTTTCAGATTCTATTGTAGAAGATTATCAATACACACAGAATTGGGGCCATGTTTCAGAGTAATAATTCAGACTGCAACAGCATTCATTGATAGGAATATATTTTCTTACAACTTTTTTTGTGATTTCTTTTTTGTTTAAATTAACTTTTCTCCCTTATTGCCAAGGACAGAACCCAGTGAACTGTACCTGTTAAGTCCTGTGCTACTCAGCTATGCCCTTAGCCTGCAAACCCCTTTCTTTCTTTTTTCTTTTTTTTTTTGCAGCCTTGACTGTGATTTTCATGTATTTATTTTATCCTTTTTTGAGATAGGAAGTTTAGGCTAATAGAAACTGAACATACTTCACTTCAAATATTTGGTTTAATACAAATCATAATAAAGATTGTTGGATAGATAGAAAATAAAACTTTTTTCTACTTTTATGTAAAAAATGTGCTGTTATATTAAAAAGTACCATATTCTGCTCTAATGATTCCCTGGCCACTGCCTTTTCTTGATTATAATGTAGCTTTCATCCAGGGAGAAGTGGGAGAGATGTGTTGGCAAGAGGGCTAAGAACAGAATGCAGTGGCGCTATAAAGCCAACTGAAGGCATTTATGTTTGTCCTAAGGCAGTACTGAGGCATTCACAACTCTTGATCTGAGGTGTGTGGTCAAAGCGGCAGTTACAGGAGAGCAATATGCCCCATAGTATTTCCGCTTGAGGGAAAATGAGAGAAATTGAGTGAAACAGACTCCTAAACAGAAAATGTCACTTAGTGCCTGAGCAGAGTGTACGAAATACTTAACTAATAAAATCCTGGCTCAGGGTGCTGTTGTAGAGATTGTGTGGAAGCTAGCAAGTTTCTGTGATATTACCGAAGTTGATGAGGTGAAGACATTATGGCACTTATGGTAGAGAAATAAAATAAGGAGTGAAGTTTTGAGTTTACCCCCTCCCCCAAACACGATAGTAACAAAGAGGAGAAACGGAGGAAGAGGGGGAAGAGAAGTAGTAGAAGAAGGAATAAGTTGTTTTAATCATACTTTTGCAAAACATGCAGGTATATTTGCAGTGCCAGTTGGAAGTACTGGATTGAGTTTCCCAAAAGTGACTGTCCTGATATGGATTTGGAATTACCCATGCAGAACTGAGTGTGCAGCCCAAGACAGATGAGCTTTCCAGCTGGGAGAGTACAGAGGAGAGGGGTGATGACGCTTAAGACACACACTGCCGCATCTGCTTTATTATCATAAAAACTCATCGCCGCCTGAGTTTCCACTGCTCATGAGGGGCTCCCTCATGACTGGTTTGATTTTATTTTTTTCTGTAACATAACTTCTTCATGAACAAAGATTTGGATCCTGTTGTACGCCTCCTACCCTCAAGGCCATGGAATAGTGCCCAGCGCATGGTAGGTCATCAAACAATAGCTGGGGAGAGTCCAGGAGTGTGGCCAGACAGGCAAAGCACTGCTGTGAAAGGTGAAGACTGGAGCTCTGAGTCCCAGGACCTATGTAAAATCTGAGTGTTCTGGCATAAGTCTGTAATCCCAGGCTCAGGGGACAGAGATGGCTACATCGATAGGGTTTGCTGTCCGTCAGCTTAGTTAAAAGTGTTGAGTTACAGGTTCAGTGAAGGACCCAACCTCAAAGAGCAAGACGGAGAGCAATTGAGTAAGACACCTGATGGCCACCCCTGGCCTCCATATACACCAGAACGATCAAGTGCGGTTGAGCAAACACATGCCACACACACACAAGCATGAAAGCATGCACAAACGTGTATAACTTCCCCAGGACACAGTATCTAATGAGTGTACTGAATGTGCAAATAAGTGACTGAATAAAGAAATGATATTTTCACAAATAATTCTGTTCTTTAAACTTTCGATGACTTTAGTTAATTTGGTTGGACAAGGACAGATATTTTATCAAATTGTAAATTTTAGGCAAAGACATATTTTACCCCCCACCCCCATTGGTAGCATTCTGACCTTGTTCTTTGGTGTGTGATTTTTCAAACATGACTGGTATCCTTCTGGTCCTCAGAGATTCTTTTCCACTGTTGTCTCCCTTTGATAAACAAAATAGAGATTGTGGTTACTTTAATGTAAATTTGAATGCAAAATGTCACTGTTCTCACTCAGTTGTTGATGTGATTATTAAAACTGAACAAACCATGATTTTCTAAAAATGACTCTTCCTGTACCCAAATAGATATTCTTGACCTTACTAGTGAATAACTTACTATTAATTCAGCCTCAACTGTCTTCCTCCCACAATTCACAAAACATTTTTGTCCATGTTTCCCTGCCTCACGGGCCTCCCAACTTGGGCCTTCATAGCACACCAACACTGGCCCATCAGGCTCCTTAGTGGTAGAATTTAAAGCAACGAGGAGGAATGGTTTTGTCCCGTCGTTACTAACTTTGCTCTCTTCGTGAATTTGTTTTTCTCTGAAAATCAGCATTTTGCTAATCTTTCCCTTGATGTGGAGTTATGTCCCACTGGATATGAGCAGTACCTGATGACGTTCATAGCAGCAGCATGCACTGACACAAAACAAAGATTACAGTGCAGAAAGAGGAGACCAAAAAGTATGAAAAAATAGGAGGGGAGATAGTTACTAAAATGTTTGGTGCCCAAGCCTGAGGACCTGACACAAAAAGCCAGCTGTGGTAGTAGCCATAGGTAATCTAAAGCTGGGGCTGCATCACACCTGATCCTCTGGTAGAGCCGCCGAGCAGAGGTAGGGGACCTTAAATCTTAGTATGTGATGGGTAGCTCCTCCACCTTCCATGCACCCGCACGTATACTCATACACATACATCTGAGTACACACCTCCCTCTGCCCCCCCCCCAAAAAAATCTAGGTGGTGAGAAAAACACCTGTAGAGAATAGAAATGGTGCTTGAATTTAAATGGTGCTTGTTTTTTATTGTGATTATTATTATTATTTTGCAGTAGAGAGGAAGGGGAATAAATAAAAGAGAAAGTAGATCTTGATTTTACAAATGCAGGTGGATGATAGACACAAAACAAAATCCCAAGATGTGTCTGTGTGGGGGTGGAAGATGACAGCAGAGGTATTTCTGTGGTGGAGAATGAGAAGACTTGAGGAAGCAGCTAGGGACAAGAACTTTGAGTATCCTGTGTGCTGTACTGTGGGGTCTTTGACATTATTTGTGAGGACTGAAGACTAATTTTGTCAGACAACTTCATTTAAGACTCACAGCAACCACACGTATTAGCAAGGTTGCTGTTATTTTCTATCAAATATGGAGCAGCCTGTATGGCCAATTACCTGCAAACAGCTAGAGAGGAGTCAAGGCAATCTAGGAACAGTAACAACTTAGGCCACACAACTTCTTCCGCATCATGGTTAGATGTTATCTGTAAAAATTTCCACTATAGTTCTTATATATAGCATAAATATAGACTTAAATAAACAATGCCGTATTCATAAGTAAAGGAGGTAAAGTGTGTTTGTACTGGGTGATGCTGTATTTCTGGAGTTATTAGTTGTGATAAACAGGAATTTCAGAGGAACTTTTTGATTGACCCTTCAAGGGTACTTTAAAAAGCACAATACAGTTTGAGTTGTTTTTACTTCTAGATATTTCCTTATAGGACTCAAACTATCTTTATTTATTTATATGCCATTGAAAAAGGTTGTATTTTATGGGTGAAAATAGCGTATTAACCTTTTATGATTGTTAGCATATTTGAATAGAAAACTTTTAAAAAAAATGTCCTGTTTTACCTGTTCACCACATGTACTTAGAAAGGACAGACGTAACGGATTCCCAGACATGACTGCTAAGATTCTTTGGTGCCAGCAGGTCTCATGATGAACACCCCAGAATCACAGCTGCTGTGTGTCACTGGCTGTACTCAAGAGCTGCTCTGCCTGGGCATTGTCTATTCTTTCCTCCAGCCTTGCTGCTTCAGGGGGAGATGGCTCTTAAAAAGTACCTGTTCTTTCTGCTTTCTCTCTTAAGTCCTTCGGCCTGAGGACAGCTCGTTTGGAAAGGCTGACCCATAGCTTCTTTCATCTGTCACCACCCTGGCTGGCTGGCGAAGAGGTTTCTCCATAATGGTTGTGGAATGGGGGCTAGTACAGCTGCAGCCATGTTCCGCTGTGTGTCAGCAGTGTTAGAGCAGGCTTCTGTCTCATAGGCTGCTTGGGAAGTGCTCAGCACCCTTCCCAGTACAGAGTTAGTGCTGAAAACTTTCATGTTCTTTAAGAGAGGGATCTAATAGCTATTTTCATGTAACCTGTGGGAAAACATTTAGCAACAAAGTCTTCCTTGTCCAAATATAATCTCCTAAACATTATTATCCTACTTTTAAATACAAATATACAGAATATATAAATTACTAAAAACATGGATTAGACAGTTCCCAACCTAGTAGTAGAGCTGCTGAGCAATCTTCCATATGGCAGCATCTATTAGCAGAGAAAGGAAGGGAACCAAGACTGAAGGAGGAACATGGAGAACATACCTGTGCTGTGGATGGCTGAGCCTCCCTGCTCAGGTGAGGGCAGGGTTTCTGCTCCTTCGCCCCTTCCATGGGCTTCACTTTGTTGAATTTGATTGTCAGTGGTTTAAGCATCTTCTCTGAGGCAGTTCTGAAAGACCTCTGATTTTATGACTCTGTGTCTTGAAGTGGAGAGATGTGCTTTGTTTTTCTTTCCATTAGTAGACAAGCCAATTAGTTGTTTAATCGGGATTTTGTGCTAGTTAATTCCTACAGGCGACTCCCTAGCTAGAAAGGGCTTTGGCTTAAAAGCAGCAAATTACTTCTGCTTGGGTGATTTGCACTCTGTTTATGAACCTTTGAGAATCAAATTGCCCCTGTGAATAATTTAAGATGAGAGGATTACACAAGTTGATTAGAATTGTTTAAATATGATCACACTGCCTCTTGACTTGTTTTCTTCCTTTCTGATTGCTCACCTTCCTATCTGTACCTAATTTTAAACAAAGGAATATATGCGAATGATCAACAAAGGAAATATGCGTGAAGGTTCTAATTTAAAGCCAATACTTTGTTTTACTGAAGTGCTCATCTCAAGTGATGAAACATGACATTATTATTTAAACAACCTTGTCTACTCATCCAGCATATGATTTTCTACCATACTGGCTGGAAACCTCATGTAATCTAGACTTTGTTTGTATATAGACTGAGGTCTTTGAGAGTCACAAGTCAGTGGTTAAGAATTGTTAGAGGAAGACAATGCAGCCAGTCCTGATGAGACCTGATAGGCTAGGGTCAAGGGGAGGAGGACCTCCCCTACCAGTGGACTTGGAGAGAGACATGGGAGGAGATGAAGGAGGGAGGGTGGAATTGGGAGGAAATGAGGGAGAGGGCCACAGCCAGGATACAAAGTAAATAAATTGTAATAAATAAAAAATTAAAAAAAAAAAGAATTGTTAGAGAAATGTTCTCTACGCAGAGACCAAATTTCTTTGATGTCCTGTGCTATTGTTTTCTTTGGGAGTAGTAGGTTATAAACTTGTATAAGTATTTATTTTTTGAAGTTAGCACTGGTGTGTGTGTGTGTGTGTGTGTGTGTGTGTGTGTGTGTGTGTACAGACTCAACGGAGGGTGACTTTGGGCATCTTCCACAATCATTCTTTACCTTATTTTTCAGTCATGGTCTCTCACTGAACCTGACATTCCTTGATTCATCTGGACTTGCCGGCCAACAATCAAGCTACAGGGGCCATTTTGTCTTTCACTATCCTAGCACTGGGATTGCAGGGCAAATGTGTGCTGATGTGCCTGCGTGTGTATATGTGTGTGTGTGTGTGTGAGAGAGAGAGAGAGAGAGAGAGTCCTTATACTAGGGTCCTTATACAGTAGGCCCTTTATGGGCTGACATTTTCTTTGTTTTTATAGTCCACTGATTCCTGCTTTTGCTGACCATATAATCACGGATGTGAGGAGATCCCTTGGAGAGTGGGCAACCTAACAGTGGCTACACCACTAAAGAAAACAGACTCTTTCTCAGAAGCTATCAACTGTCAATGGCTCCTTGTTAGGGTCAAGGGGCTCATGGCTCCATCCTCTCTCCATGCTGGAGTTTTGGCTGGCTTGACCTTGTACAGATCTTGTTCAGGTAACGATAACTAGGCCTGTAAAAGAGGGTCTCATTTGTGACTGAACACTCCATAGGTACTTACTCTTTAGATTTTAATCAATTGTGAGTTTCTGCATAAACTGCTTTCTGCTACACACAGAAAGACATAGAGAGACATATACTTTTCTGATGAGATCTGAGATGACAGACATGAATTTTGATTATTGGAACTGTGTTTGTGTGTGTGTGTGTGTGTGTGTGTGTGTGTGTGTGTGTGTGTGTGT
>NW_026587216.1:47655738-47658278 GCF_907164565.1 Psammomys obesus | reverse complement strand
GTGTGTGTGTGTGTGTGTGTGTGTGTGTGTGTGTGTGTGTGTGTGTGAATCATGGTAAATCTTTTTGCCCTAACAAGATATTTAAATTTTCTTTTAACTTTAAGTTCTGTGTTTTTTTTTACCCGAAGAGGGGATTTCCAATGAGCAAGAGGAAGGTCAGGGGAAGGGCAAGGGTTTTGGATGGCACTGGTTGTCAAATTGCTCTAACAGTACTTTTTTATTCTACTAATTTTTTTTTCAGTGATGAAACAGTAGAAACCAACGTGAGTAAAAACAATTATCCTCCAACATACATCTGACCATTTGCCTAATTCTACCAGCTCAGCCCTTCTTTAATTCTACATTATGTCTGAATTTCTTGCCAACGCATTCTGGGCCAGCTATTATTGACTGTTGTCTAATTCTCTGGTTTCATCTGTGGCCTCTGCTCTTTGCTCTCAACGCCTGCAATAATGAATTATTTTGGATCACTGCTTTTGTTACTTCTATTCATGTTCATTGTGGCTTAAAAGTGAAATGGCCCTCCATGTCCTGGTGCTTGTTTCCCATCTGGTGCTTGGGAAGACTGTGTGCTTTTTAGAAGGTGGTACCCGGCTAGTAGAGGTAGGTGCAGGGGTAGGCATTTGAAGACTAATAACTCTGCTTTTTTGGGCTGTTTCCGTAGGCTTAGCTCCACTATACTCTTGCTACTACAGATAAGGCTGCTCCTCAATGCCCATGATAAACTGAAATCTCCTGAAAATTGTGAGCTGTTGTAGTTTTTCTTTTAGTTGTTTCTGTCAGGTACATACTACAAGGGTGTGATAATAACCAGTACAAATTCTTGCTCATATGTGCTATGGTCTATTACCACTGTTGTTTCTCTTCTTGTATATCTAGCTGAAGCTGGCTCTTCTCTTCTTCCAACTCACTTTCCTCCGCCATGGGCAAATGGTTAGACAATCTCTCTTTTGCTATTACTATTTTACCTTGAGTCACACAGAGAGCTCTTTATCAATTTTCCTTTTAAAAGCATTTCTGGGTTCCCTATTTTTCTATCACACTGTTCACTTCTAAGCTCTTGTGTTTAGCTCAGTTCTTGGAATAGTGTAGATACTCTGGGAATGTTTTGTGAATGAATGATATATGGACACCAATCTATAGAATCTCTCAATTGTGGACTGAGAATAAAGGAGTTCTCCACAGGTGATAGAGAATGGAGGAAAAAGCTAAGTGTCTCTGAGCTGTATAATTGCTGTGGTCAATTAGTTTCTACTTTTCAGGGCACCCAGGGTAAGCTCCATGTATGGCCACTTCCATGTCTCCACATGGTTTCCTGAATACCTGAAACATTAGCAACTCAAATTCTTTTTTTTTTTTTTTTTAGGATTTAAAAATAAATTTACTTTGCATTTTTTAATTTTTTTTTTTACTTTTATTGATTACACTTTATTCACTTTGTATCCCCCCATAAGCTCCTCCCTCCTCCCTTCCTTATTCCATCCTCCCTCCCCCTTCTTCACCCATGCCCCTACCCAAGTCCACTGATAGGGGAGGTCCTCTTCTCCTTCCTTCTGATCTTAGTCTATCAGATCACATCAGGAGTGGCTGCATTGTCATCTTCTGTGGTCTGGTAAGGCTGCTCCCCCTCAGGGGGAGCAGGCCAATCAGATTA
Organism: Psammomys obesus; assembly: GCF_907164565.1. Lineage (NCBI taxonomy): Eukaryota > Metazoa > Chordata > Mammalia > Rodentia > Muridae > Psammomys > Psammomys obesus. The sequence continues at coordinate 47,656,624 of NW_026587216.1, read as the reverse complement.
TGTCAGAGACAGTCCTTCTTCCCATTACTATGTAACCCACTTGGACACTGAACTGTCATGTACTACATCTGTGCAGGGGCTCTAGGTTATCTCCATGAATAGTCCTTGGTTGGAGTATGAGTCTCTGGGAAGTTCCCTGTGTTCAAATTTTCTGGTTCTTTGGCTCTCCTTGTGTGGTTCCTGTCCTCTCTCGATCTTACTAAGGACCTCCCTTATCAGGGGACTTGGGGAGGGGCATGGGAGGAGAAGGAGGAGGGAGGGAGCTACAGGAGGGATACAAACTCAATAAACTGTAATTAATAAAAAAAAGTAAAAAAAAAAAGAACATGTGTTCTATAAAGCTGCATGTTTAAGTAAATAGAATATCTCAAATACCCTAAGTATAATTTCAAAAAAGAAAAATAACCACTGAGTATGATGGAAATAACCAGTGAACAGTCCATAAAACCCCAAAGGACTTACCCATAAACAAACAGAAGTCTATTTATTGGTGTAATATCTATTTGTAGAAGAATTAGTAATAATAAATTAGTAATAATTCTGAACACTGGCTAAGTCATAAAATTTCACTGTATTGAGTACCTGTTCTTAGTAAAGCAGGAAAGAAATAATTAAATTATGACTTCTTTAAGTTATAATCATTCAGAGGAAAAAGCATTTAATTCCACTTTAACTTCACCATGAACCAAATTTGGAGAAGATTATACGTGGTAGTGTATATGGCGACTTAAAAACATGATTTTGTGTAAATCAAGCACTTAACGAGTGTTTGTTAATTAAACAATGCGATGAGAGAGTGAACATCAGAACACAACTTCTACAGCACAAGTGTGTGAGGCCTGCTAGGCCAGCTTATGTTAACAGTGACCTGCTGCTAGGCCAGCTT
>NW_026587216.1:47553312-47655728 GCF_907164565.1 Psammomys obesus | reverse complement strand
CTGCTAGGCCAGCTTATGTTAACAGTGACCTGCTGCTAGGCCAGCTTATGTTAACAGTGACCTGCTGCTAGGCCAGCTTATGTTAACAGTAACCTGGCCTGTCTGTGTGTGAATGTGTTACAAAACGGACACCAGGCTCTGTGGAGGAGATTATGTTTATGACAAGATTTCAGAATGGGGACTTTTCCATGCCGATGGGGAGGAAAGTCAGAGTGCTGAAGACAAAAACATCACCCAGTCAATCAAGGTATCACTGCCAGAAGCATTTTCTGTGGACAGCAAAATGTTCTCAGTAAACTCATAACACAGATTTGTTAAACGATAACACAATATCAGTAATAAGCAAGAAGCACATACAAAAAAATTCACACATACACATACACACACACAACATTGTTTATACTGTATAGAAGCTACAGATTATATACTATCCAAAGGGAACCCAAACCACTTATTTTCTTTTCTTTTTGTTTTATGGGGTTAGAAAACTTCTACTTTCTTTTTATTACTTTTTCTTTTTATTTATTTATTTATTTATTTATTTATTTATATTAATTACAGTATATTCACTTTTTATCCCCCACAAGCTCCTTCCTGCTCCCCTCCTGGTCCCACCCTCCCTTCCTCTTATTCGAGCATGCCCTTCCCCAAGTCCACTGATAGGGGAGGTCCTCCTCTCCTTCCTTCTGATCTTAGTCAAACTTCTACTTTATGTTAAAAAATAATCACTCAATCAAAACAAACAACACAAGCCATACACTTTCTGTCAACAATTCACAGAGCAACTAGAGAAAACTAAACTAAGGATTGGAAACATCATCTTATGTAATATGGCTTTACTTATTTATTTATCTATCTATCTATTTATTTATTTATGCCTTTATGTCTTTATTTATTTATTTATTTATTTATTTTTGTGTTTAAATGGGTAAGAAGCCCAACTCACCATTTAAGCTCATCAGTGCCTGGCATGGAGCCGGGCATGGAATGTGAGTGCCTAAGTATCTAGTTTATGTGTGGGTTCATAAAGATCTAATTGTACATTGATAAACAGACAAGGCAAACAAGATTAGCTAAAAGACTAATGGTAGAAAACTACACTGAATTTGATCAACAGGTATACTTTAAAGAAGCTTTAACATCAGAATGGAAGTCAGGGAATATGTTATATTGGGAAAGAGTTTTGTCTGTATTTTCACAGGTGATGAAAGTCTGTGGGTTACATCAAAATTGATAAAATTTCAATCTGAATAAGAGAAGCTTCCACATGAAATTCACAACTCAATGGAGAGATGCAGAAAGACAGAAACACAGATGACGCAGAAAGCAGATTCCCTCCTGTATGGAGACAGCTCAACAAACCAGCTGAAAAATAGATCATTCACCACACTGGAAGACTAGAAAATCTTGATGCTGAAATGGACATTTGTTGGAAGACAAATGACCAGGACTGCAGGACTGCATATGAGGAACCATTACATCAGCGGATCTTCACATGGACATTCAGACTGTTAAATTTTGGGGATTGATAATTGTTTCTGATATAATAGTTAAACTGTGTACAGTTTTTAGATTAAACAGAAAAGGGGAAGAGGTAGAGGAATTTTAGTTCAGCAACATGGCTGTTCTGAACACATCCAAAGACCCTTTAGGTCTATGTGATCCAGCTGGCATGCAGACATGTCCTTAGTACTAACCTATAATCCCACACAATGAAGATAAAGTTAGTTGGTAAAAGAAAGCACCCATGTTTGAAAGTGATGTGTAATGGGGAGTCAGACAAAGTGATGAATGAGAGAAAGATTTGACAGAATAGGATACATCCATTGCTCAGGAGAACATACAGGAAAGAGAGGCAACTTCAAGGAAAAGCACCGAGAGAGAGGTCTGAATCAGTTCAGTCAGTCCCAGAAGTTCAGTTGAGAGTCAGTGGGAAGTCAGTTGAGAAGCAGTGCAATGGAGTTGAGATTCAGTGGGAAGTCAGTTGAGAAGCAGTGTAATGGAGTTGAGTTGCTGGCAGCTCAGTTGGTGGAGTCTGGAAACAGGTTTATTGGGACAGTTGTACAGAGACAGATTGCAGAGAGAGAGAGAGAGAGAGAGAGAGAGAGAGAGAGACAGAACAAGCTAGACACAGGTGAAGACAGACTGAGCCAGAGAATGAGAAGAAGCCAGAAGATTAGAACAGATTGCTAAAGTTAATTTGAGGCCTAGCAGAGATATTTGGTGAGAAATTGAGAGAAGCCAGTTTGAATCAGTCAGCTTGGAAAGGCGTTTGAATCGGAACAGCTGAGTTGAACCAACTAGCCAGAGTTCAGAAACAGGTAGAAATGGTGAACTTATTCAGCAGTCAGCCTCCAAGATGACAATTACATATATTAAGACTTTTTTCTTGAGTTGATGGCATTGGATATTTAATGAACCCTAAATTCACAAAGTGAAGTTATAGAAGCTGTTACTCAAAGGAACTTTTACATCATAAATATCTATATTTAGATGTATTCTCAATGGTAACTTTGTGTAATAACAAATTTAGCATATTAGATTTTTTCTTCAGTCACCTACAGGTACAAAGTGAGTACATGAGAAACAGTTCAGCTGACATGGCAACTTGGGACACTAACATGATTTTAAGCATAGTACTTCCATAACTGGAAATGCTTTCTGTTTTCTTTATAATATTTGAAGTTCTGAATTTACAACTAAAATGTATGAGCAGCGAATGTAACAGACATTAATGGTAAAAATGATTTCAGGAAATTGTTAATAGCTAGCGGGCATCTGTGACTAACGAATGCTATATTAGTTCAGGCTGTGACTAATAGAATAAATGTTTTGAAAAAATCTTTATGTTAGTATATTATGAACAGTAATCATATTGTGATGGATTTATTCTGTGAATACAGATGAGATGTGTGTGTAAAGTTTTCTCATTGTTTAATAAAGTTGGTACCAAGTTTGGACTATCATTACCTGTTTATTTATTTTGTCCCAGTGAGCTAACTAAAAGCATTTCAATTAATTGAACATCATGATCTCCTGTTTGTAAGAAGATTAAAAGTTCAATTCCCAAAGAAGATTGTGTATCTACAATTAGCCTCCCAGTTAAGCTGATTTTAATGGTTCCTTTTATTTTTTATGTTCTAAATTTATTAAAAATCTAGCCTAATGTCTCAGGAATGTCTGAGCTAAACTAGAATTTTATTTATTCCAATAAAATATTTATCCAACTGCCATTGGGATAGTTGCTAGTTTATGAGAACTTGATGACTTTTAATGACACAAGCTCATATATGTGTTCATGTCTGACCTAGCACAAGTGGATTATTTCTCAGCATTCAAATTTACCAAGCACAAAACATCTGTATTAGATTAAGATTCTCAGAACTGAAGGATGTTTACAGTGTACACCAATTTGTAATATCGCCAAGAATGATTACCAGTTCTTTATTCAGAAGACAGTGTCTACCACATCTTCTGTCCGCTTCATTGATCAACCTCCTTTAAAGCAAATTCAACGGTTTTATCATCAACCTAGTGACTTCTCCCGAGTCCCTGTATTGTTGGTAGTCCGCTTACGCATTTGATTTCTGCCTTATGTTTATTACATGAAATACTTACTTGTTTCCTTGTTTGTCCTCTATAAAACTCATGCTCTTTGCCTCTCCTTCGTTCTCATTTTGTCACTACATCTAAGTTCTTGGAGACTACTCTACTGCTGTGATAACTCTTGATTGGCTGGAAAAGGCCTTAAGCAGTGTAGACGAAGCTGGAATTGTGGCCTGAATGTGAGAAGAGGTGGGAAAATCACACTGGAAAGACAATGGTTCCAGCAGAGTGGCCACATGAGCAATGTTTGAATTTTTCTGTAACAGAAATGCTGTGCATTTTTCTTTAATATCAAAGAGCTGCCTGTTTCATGGAATATAATACCTGGAATTGTTTTTAAGTTAGCCCTAATGCTTAATTTAACAATGTAGTCAGCAACATTTTGGAAAATAATATATTTTTAAATATTTTAAGGTAATGAAAACTATGACACAGGAAATAGCATGTGTTTTATGATGATTCTCGTTTTAGATATTTATTTTTTATTGTAGTTGTGTTCTACTTATTAGCATATGCATGTACTAATTATAATTAGTTTTAACCTTAAATATTTAAAGCTACACTGTAGGTACATATTACATCACTATTTATTTTAAAGGCATGGCCAATGGTGGCTTTCTCATGCTTCACATCTATGTATATATAGGCAACACTGACTGGAATTAATGGTCATAAAAAAGAGACATGAAATTTGGAGGGGGCATATTGAGTGAAGAGAGTTGGAAGGGAAAAGTGAAGGTACATATAATAATATTTCATTAAATACATCAGTGAATTCTCAAAAAATAAAGTTTAGAATATCAGAAAGGAAAACTACAGTCTTAGAAGAAAATAAAGCTAAATAAACATTGGATATAAATACTCATTTTAATTTTTTAAACACAATTCATATGTATACACACCAAAGTTTTAGACCACAAAAAAAAAACAACAACACATCAGAAAGAATGTACGTTAATAAGCTTAGCAAGACTTCCAAGCAATGACACTGGTGATGAAGCCGGGAAGAATTTGAGAGACAGGTTATAGTTATTTGATATATCTTCTCCCTGAATTTCTTACTTTTCAATAAACAAAGCAACGTTTCCAAAGCTATATTTTTCATACACTGCACTGTGTATGTTTATTGCATGGAATACTCTGTTACATAAGAGCACTTTACATAAAGTATATAATTTATCTCGTCCCCCTACTCTTTCCTTTCTCCCCTCCCCATTCATTATTAGTCTTCTTTGTTCTCCTAGGCAATTTTGCTGACTTGTGTGTGTGTGTAATTTTATGAATCAATATATAACCAAGAAGAACCTCAGATGGTATTTGTCTTTCTGACACTGTCACAATTTTTCTTAATGTAATTGTTTCTTGTTACATCCATATTACTAAAAACATAACTTCATCATTTCTTTTATTTTTCCCTCAAGCCCCTACTGTAATCAGAGGGCAACAATCTTTATTGGGGGTCTCCTGGAATCAGGGTTAATTATTTTTTTCCAATTATATATTTTTTATCATTATCATTTATTACAATTTATTCAATTTGTATCCCACTGTGCCCCCTCCCCTGTCTTCTCCCAATCTCACCCTCCCTCCCTCTTCTCCCCATATGTCCCTCCCCTAGTCTACTGATAGGGAAGGTCCTCCTTCCCTTCTATTTGACCCTAGCTTATCAGGTCTCATCAGGACTGGCTGCATTGTGTCTTCCTCTGTGTCCTGGCAAGGATTCAATCTCCCAGGGGGAGGTGATCAGAGAGCCTGCCCCTGAGTTCATGCAAGAGAAAGCCCCTGGTCCCCTTACTAGGGAACCGACTTGGAGACCAATTCTATGGGCTACATCTGAGCTGTGGTTTTAGGTCCTCTGCATACATTGTCCTTGGTTGGGGTATCATTCTCTTTAGGGCCCCCAGGGATCAACTTTTTGGGGGCTCTGTTGGTCTCCTTTTGGAGCTCCTGTCCCCTCCAGGTCTTTCTAGCTCCCCTTCTTTCATAAGATTGCATGTATTCTGTCCAAAGTTTGGCTACGAGTCTCAGCCTCTGCTTTGATACCTCGATCAGTAGAGTCTCTCAGGTGCAACGTGTGGTAGGCTCCTGTCCTGTTCCCTGTCTTCTCCTGCTTCTGATGTCTATCACATTTGTCCTTCTGACTGAGGATTGGTCATTTTCCCTAGGGTCTTCCTTGTTGTTTAGCTTCTTTAGGACTATAGATTTTAGTATGTTCATCCCATATTAGAGGTCTAATAACCATTTATGAGTGAGTATATACCATGTGTGTCTCTGTTTCTGGGTTATATCACTCAAGATGATCTTCTAGTTCCTGCCATTTGCCTGCAAATTTCATGATTTCCTTGTTTTTAATAGCTGAGGAGTATTCCATTGTGTAAATGTACCACAATTTCTGTATCCATTCCTCAGATAAGGGACATTGTTTCCAGGTACTGGCTATCACAAATGGAGCTGCTACAAACATGGTTGAGCAAATGTCCTTTTTGTGTACTTGAGCCTCTTTTGGATACATGCCTAGGAGTGGTATGGCTAGATCTTGAGGAAGCACTATTCCTAGCTGTCTGAGAAAGCGCCAGATTGATTTCCAAACTGGTTGTACAAGTTTACATTCCAAGCAGCAATGGTGGAGGGTTCCCCTTTCTCCACAACCTCTTCAGCATGTATTGTCACTTGAGTTTTTGATCTTAGCCATTCTGATGGGTTTCAGGTGAAATCTCAGAGTTGTTTTTATTTGCATCTTCCTGATTACTAAGAACGTTGAACATTTCTTTAAGTGTTTCTCTGCCATTCTATATTCCTCTATTGAGAATTCTCTGTTTAGCTCTGTACCCCATTTTTTAATTGGATTAACTGATTTGTTGCTGTTTAACTTCCTGAGTTCTTTTCATAATCTGGACATTAGCCCTCTGTCAGATATAGGGTTGGTGAAGAGCCTTTTTCAATTTGTAGGTTTTCATTTTGTTCTGATGAGTGTCCTTTGCTTTACAGAAGCTTTTCAGTTTCATTTCTTATTACTGAAAAATTCCATTCTCTATAAAAGATTTTCTTTTCATGTGTTCTTAGACATGTAGGTGGGTTTAATATCTTAGATATTATACTAGTACTGTAAAAACCATTGACATTCGAATATCTTGTGACATGTTAACCTGGGATTTTTTTGGCTAAACATACAACAGTTTCAGAGTTGTGTTATATTGTAGATTTATATTTTTTTCATTTTTGTGAAATTTCTATAACGAGACCAGGTCTTATTTTGTAGCCTGCTTGCTTTCTTTCTTTCTTTCTTTCTTTCTTTCTTTCTTTCTTTCTTTCTTTCTTTCTTTCTTTCTTTCTTTCTTTCCTCTCTCTCTTTCTTTCCCTTCCTTCCTTCTGTCTTAACTTCTTTCTTTCTTCTTTGTTATAATTTATTCATTTTGTATCTTTGTATCCCAGGTGTAGCCCCCTCCCTCATCTCCTCCTAGTTCCACCCTCCCTCCCTCTTCTGCCTCTATGGACCTCCCCTAGTCTGCTGAAATGGGATGTCCTCCTCCCCTTCTATCTGACCCTAGCCCATCAAATCTCATGAGGACTGGCTGCATTGTCTTCCTCTGTAGCCTGGCAAGGCTGCACACCCCAGGCTGAGGTGGTCAAAGAGCTGGTCACTGAGTTCATGCCAGTGACAGCCCCTGTTCCCTTTACAAGGGAACTGGCTTGGAGAATGAGTCTATGGGCTACATCTGAGCAGGGATTTTAGGTTCTATCCATGCATGGTCATTGGATGGGGAATCCGTCTCTGCAGGGACCACTGTGCCCAGATTTTTTGGCTGTGTTGGTCTTCTTGTGGATCTCCTGTTCCCTCCAGGTCTTTCTATCTCCTCCTTCTTTCATACGATTCCCTGCACTCTGCCTAAAGTTTGTCTATGAGTCTCAGCATCTGCTTCCATACCCTTCTGGGTAGAGTCTTTCAGAGGCCCTCTGTGGTAGGCTCCTGTTCTGTTCCCTCTCTTCTGCTTCTGATATCTATCCCATTTGCCCTTCTGAATGAGGATTGAGCATGTTCCCTAGGATCATCCTTATTGTTTAGCTTCTTTAGGAGTATAGATTTTAGTATGTTTATCCTATATTATATGTCTAATGTCCACTTATAACTGCATATATACCATTTGTGTCTTTCTGGTTCTGGGTTACCTCACTCAAGATGATCTTTTCAAGTTCCCACCATTTGCTTGCAAATTTTATGATTTCCTTGTTTGTAATAGCTGAGTAGTGTTCTATTGTGCAAAAGGACCACAATTTCTGTATCCATTCCTTCACTGAGGGACATCTTGGTTGTTTCCTGCTTCTGACTATTACAAACTACTATGAACATGGTTGAGCAAATGTCCTTGTTCTATGGTTGAGAAAAGACCTCAACATAAAACCAGACACTCTAAACCTGTTAGAAGTAAAAGTGGGGAACAGCTTACAACTCATTGGCACAGGAGACAACTTCTTGAATAGAACACCAGCAGCACAGGCTCTAAGATCAACTATCAATAAATGGGATCTCATGAAAATGAAAAGCTTCTGTAAAGCACAGGCCATTGTCATCAGAATAAAACACCAGCCTACAGACTGGGAAAGGATCTTCAACTCTATATCTGACAGAGGGCTGATATCCAGAATATATAAAGAACTCAGTAAGTTAAACACCAACACACCAAATAATCCAATTAAGAAATGGGGTACAGAGCTAAACAGAGAATTCTCAATAGAGGAATATCGAATGGCAGAGAAACACTTAAACAAATGCTCAACATAAGTCATTAGGGAGATGCAAATCAAAACAACTCTGAGATTTCACCTGAAACCCATCAGAATGGCTAAGATCAAAAACTCATGTGAAAACGTATGCTGGAGAGGATGTGGAGAAAGGGGAACCCTCTTCCATTGCTGGTGGGAATGTAAACTTGTACAACCACTTTGGAAATCAATCTTGCACTTTGATATAGAGCATTTGATATAGAGCATATAGAAAATTTGATATAGAGCATTTCTTTAAATGCTTCTCAGCCATTTGAGATTGTTCTGTTGAGAGTTCTTTGTTTAGGTCTGTGCTCCATTTTTTAATTGGGTTATTTTTTTTATTAGTGTTTGATTTCTTGAGTTCATTACGTATTTTGGATATTAGCTTTTTGTTAGATGTAGGATTTTTTACCAATCTGTAGATTGTTGTTTCCTTCTATTGACAGTGTACCTTGCCTTAGAGAAGATTTTTCAAGAGATCCTTTTTATTAATTGTTGGTCTTAGAGCTTCTTCTGTTCAGGAAGTTGTCTCATGTTCCAATGAGTTCAAGGTTCTTCCCTACTTTCTCTGCAAATAGACTTAGTTTACCTGCTGTAATATTGAGGTCTTTGATCCACTTTGATTTGAAATTTGTGCAGGGAGAGAAATATGGATCTATTTGTACATTTTTACATGTAGATATCCAGTTATGACAGCACCATTTGTTGAAGATGCTGTCTTTTTTTTTTTTTTTTCTTATTATATGGTTTTGGTTCCATTGTCAAAAATCAAATGTCCATAGGTATATGGGTTTATTTCTGGGTATTCCATTGATCAGTCAGTCTATTTTTATGCCAATGTTATGCAATTTTTATTACAATTGCTCTGTAGTATAGCTTGAAGTCATGGATTGAGATACCTCCAGTTATTTTATTGTATAGGATTTTTTTTGCTTGTTTTTTAACATTCTGGGTTTTTGTTTTTTCATATGAAGTTGAGAGTTGTTCTTTCAAGCTATGTAAAGAACTGTGTTGGGACGTTGATGGGGATTTTTGAATTTATAGATTGTTTTTTGGTAAGATGTCCCTTTTTACTATGTTAATCCTATTGATCCATGAGCATGGGAGATCTTTATTTCTTTTAATATGTTCTTCAACTTCTTTCTTTAGGTTGTAGAAGTTCCCTTCTGTTATCTGTTGACAATATTTTCCGGGCCTTGGAGCTGGGAGTATTCTTTTATTCTGGTCATGCTTAGGTTTGGTCTTTTCATAGTGTCCCATATTTCTTGGATGTTCTGTGTCAGGAACTTTTTAGATTTAACATTCTTTGACTGATGTATCAGTTTCTTTGATTGTATCTTCTTCCCCTGATATTCTTTCTTCCATCTCTTGTTTTCTGTTGGTGACGCTTGTGTCTGTAGTTTTGTCCTTATCCCTAGATTTCCATCTCCAGGATTGCCTCAGATTGTGTTTTCTTTTTTGCTTCTTGTTCCAGTTTTAGGTCTTGAACAGTTTTATTCATTTCCTTCTCTTGTTTGACTGTAGCTTCCTGAATTTCTTTAATTTATTTAAGGGATCTAATCAATTCTTTCACCTGTTTTAATTGTATTTTCCTGTGCTACTTTGCGGTATTTGTTTTCCTGCGTTAAGGCCTCTATCATTTTCATTACCACACATTTAAAATAGTTTTCTTGTGCTTCAGGTGTGCTAGTATCTCCAGAGCTTACTGTGCTAGACTGCTGGTTTCTGGTAATGTCAAATGGCCCTGGGTTTTGTTGCTTGTGCTCTTATGCTGACCTCTAGCCATCTTGATGTCTCTGGTTTTATCAGGTCTGATGGTCTCTGATGGTCAGAGTTCAGAGTTCGGGAGTGGGTAGAGATGGCTCGGAGCCACACTGACCTCCAGATGACAGACAGACAATGTATGTCTGAGCCTGAGTACAATTCCTTCTGCTGGTCTTGTCGCAGGTGGGTTAGATAGATCAGGAGTCAGCAGAGAGTGGACTCTGAGCTGAATGTCCTTCAGCCTGGCTCAGGCCTCCAAGGGCTGGAGGAGCAGGGGCTGGAGGACCCCCTGCTGGCTGTGCCCCGGGTGGCTCAGGCAGATCAGGCAGACTGTAAGTGGGCGTTCCTGTTATGGGATCAGAGCAACGAACAGAACAGGCAAAGGGGCGCTGATGTTACTGGTTCAGATTTGGCCACACAGCCGCCTGCTGGCCCAGGCACTCGGATTTGGCGTGGCTCTATCATTTTAGACCTAGCACCCTGTATGTTTGCATTGTCCAGCTTGTCTCTACACTGGGACCTGAAGAACCGTGGGTTGGGATGCTTCTTCTGGTCAATACTCTGCCATTGGCAAAGCGGGAGTGATCTGAGGCCTAGTTGATGGAACTGAGAATCTCTAGACCCGCAGGTCCATGTTGGGGTAGGCCAAAAACAGCAAGTGGGCACAGCTGTGGGCTGTGCTTGGCCCCTGAGTTCTGTAAATTGGGGTTGAAATGCTGGCTTTGGTATCCAGGCCAGGGAGCAGAAGTGATCTGAGGTTGCTGGAACGAATCTGAGCACTCAGGTAGGTGGGAAGCCCTGTGCAGGTCCCTCCAGACGCGAGAGCTTCACATTCCAACTGTGTCCAGGAGACAGTGGGGGTGGGCTGGGACTGTGCATTGCCTGCACCAGCCACAGGTATGTTTCCTCCCTGCCGGGTGAAGCACAGATTTCAGCGTTTTGGAGTCTGTTGTCCCTGGGTGACTCACCGTAACCCGCAGTCTCTGATCTTTCGCCACTCAGATACAGTATGCCCTGGAAGCTGCCATCTTGCAAATCCCCACTGCCATCATTTCTATCATCGCTATGGCTGCCACCAAAGCAGCCTTGATGAAAATTGTCATTGCCGCCAAAACCACCCCCATGGTTACCATCAAATTCCAAGAACACTTTGACCTCTGATGCATGAAGCACTAGCCATCCCTCACTTTGGCAAGAATTTTCGTACTTCAGAGCTGTGGCCATTCATATTATGCTATTTATGAGTGACAGCCTTATTCATGGAGTCATGCTCATCAAAGGTCAACAAAGCCCGTGTCACAGGCAGAGACACTCAGTGCTGTCTGAATTTGCATTTCTGTGGTGGTCAGGGAAGTTGAACATTATTTACATATGTTTACTCTGCTATTTAATCTTTTTTTGAGAATAGTTTATTCATTAGTTTATTCAATAGTTTATTCATTAGTTTATTCATTTTCTGATTGGGCTGTTTGAGTTTTTGTTGGTTAGTTTTTTGCATTCTTTCTATATTCTAGATAGTAATCTTCTGTCAGATGCATAATTAGCAAAGATTTTCTTCCCTTTCTTAGGCTGGTTTTTATTTGGCTAAATGTTTCCTTTGCAATGAAGAGCTTAATTTAATAGAGTCCATTTGTTGGTTGTTGTTATTATTTCTTGAATTATGAGAGTCAGGCCCATGAAGTCTTTTCTCTACTCTTTCCTTTAGCAGTTTCAGATTTTCAAGTCTTACATTAAGATAATTGATTTGTTTGCAATGTGAATTTTTTGCTCTATTTATTTAATGTATATGTGTACACGTGTTTGTACTTTTGTTCATATATGGAGGCCAGATGAAAACCTGTTGCAGTCAGTTCTTTTCTTCTATTATGTGGGTCCTGGGGATGGAACTTTGGTTATTGACTTAGAGGCAAGTGCCGTTACCTACCAAGAGCTACCTATCTCACAGACCCTGAGCTGAGCTCATTTTGTACACAGAACCCAGATAAGAATCTGGGTTCCATTCTTCTACACGTGGGCACCAGTGTTTTTCAGCACTATTCATTAAAGAATTTGTCTTTTCTATAGTTTTTTATTTTTTATTTTTTGGTATCTTTGTAAAAAACAGGTGTTTAGAATATCTTTCTCCTTCTTTTAACCTTAAGGTTATATCTGTCGTTGATGGTGTGGAATGTTTCTTGGATGCAACCAAGGGACCGATTGTGATTTTACTTATTTGTTAAAATTTAATTAAATACATCATTTTTCAACTTTCTCTCCTTCCTTATACCCATTTCATGTTTATTCCCTCCAACTAAATTCACTGTGTTCTTATTTTTTTCTTTAAATTCAATCTGCTACCCTGGGTCTTTTGTTGGGGAATTGAGACAACCAGTAGTTAGTTATTGAACATGGTTCCTGGAAACTGAAGAGACTACCCTCTAAGTAGACATGGAGGATGAGGAACACCAACCTACCCACAAAAACTTCGACCCAAAATTTACCCCACCTACAAGATGTACAGGGACAAAAATAGAGCAGAGAGTCAGGGAATGTCCAACCAATGACTGGCCCAACCCGAGACTCACCCCATGGGAAAAAGCAAACTGTCAGTAAGTTGCTCCACCCAGCCTCAGATGGAAAGAGACCCACAACTAATTATTGGGTGGAGCACAAGGAGCCTGTGGAAGAGTAGGGAGAAGGATAGAAGGATGCAGAGGGAAAAGGTTATTCACAAGGAGACCAACAGAGCCAACTAACCAGGTCCTGTTCGGACTGAAGCAACAACCAAGGGCCATGCATGGACTGGACCTGGGCCCCCTACACAGATGTAGCCAATGGGCAGCTCGGTCCTCATGGAGGTCCTCTTGTAGCAAGGGAAATGGGGCCAACTCTGCTGCCCACTGTTTGATCACTTTCCCCTGGCGGGGCTGCCTCACCAGGCACAGGGGAAGAGGATGAGTTGAGTCCTGATACAATTTGATATGCTGGGTGTATGGGTAGGGATCCCCTTTTCTGAGGAGTAGGGGAGGGGATATAGGAGAAACAGGGAGGGAGGGTCGGACTGGGAGGAGAGGAGGGAGGGACTACAACATGGATAAAAAATAAATAAATAAAAAATTAAAATAAAAAGGAAAAGTGTGGACAATTCCTTGTCACTATAGACTTTAAAATTTTTAAGATTTTCTTATTCTCCATTTGCTTAATTGCCATTTTAGTGTGTTTTATTATTTCCTGTAGTCACATAGATGGTTTATTTTTCTCTTTAGTCTGAAGGATTTCTGCACATATCTTCTGGCGAGCCAGCTTAGAGATCATAACTCAGTGCCCAGTAATTTTGAAAACTGCTGTCTGGAAATAAGTTCTCATCAAAGAGTAGGCATAACTGAAACTACAGTAATGGTCAAATGAAAAATCCAATCACCTCTTATGTGCCAACCATTTTATGAAGTAAATAAACACTGATGGTACTGTGTACACTAATACATTAGATAAATAATACTGTTAGATAAAAAGTAGAGGAAAGAAAAGGAAACAGAAGAATGGAACAGCAGGGATATGGGGAAGCAGAGAGGAGGAGATTTTGATTAAATATAGAATGACAGAGAAGCATAGAAATGCAATCAGATAACCTACAATCATTCCAACTCTTAGGAGGTTGAAACTTAAATCAGATCATTCTATGTTCTTCTTGATACCCTATCAGAAGGAAAATAATAAAGGGAAGAAGGAGCAAAAGAAAAAAAAGAGGAAAAACAGAAAGATAGGGCTAGCAATTAGCTAGCCTACAAATTTGACATTAGGTATTAAATAAAGATGGGATGAAAATGAAGGGGAGAAAGATCGACGGTATTATGGCCTTTGCATGTAGTCATGCCTTCTAATTGGTTTCAGTCTTGACTATCAACACTCCTTCCTTGGTTCCAGACTGCCAAGCCTCTGTTTGATCCTTTGGTGGGAGTGGTTACAGTTGCTGTGCTTCTTGGGGTGTTTGAGGGGTCAAGTCGAGAATGTAGTTCCTAAATCTTTGTAGCCATTCGCAACGTTGTGTCATGGATATTAGATGTCATTTGCATTAGTGAGAGGTCATTCATTGTTAGAATACAGATGCTACTTTCCTTCAAGACTATGGTTGTGAATTCTGACCTCCATCCCTGGATGATTTCTACTTGGAGTGTTCCCAGGACAGCCTCTGGCTCAGCCTGGGCTTCTCCCTCACTCAGTGCTACCTGCGGTTGTCATGTGACGTTGCTTTTCTGCACTCTAGTGGTATTCTGCGGGCCTGGTTTCAGCACAGAGTTTTGTGATACTCTAGGTTTCCTGGAAAAGGGGTTCACTGAAGGTCTGGGACTTTCAAACTACTGATTTAGGGGTCTTTAAAAAAGTTTTCTTGACTCTGCTTTGGTCAAGGGCCAAGAAAAGAAGTTTTCTGGAATCTGTTCTTACTCTGCATGTGTAACTTTTCTTTCTTTCATTCATTCTTTCTTTTTCTACTTCTCTTTCTTTTTAAAAATTCTCTTTAAAATGTCTGCTACTGCAGGGCTGATTTTCCAAGACTCCCCGTCTTAATCATGACTCTGGTCATTCCTCACAAGGGAGACTACCTCCAAGATGGACTCTGGATTTTCTGATTCATAATGCTTCGTATTTCACTTTGCTATTAAACTGGAGATGTTCTGATCATCAACCTCATCTTCTGGGATCTGTCATCTAAATTTTCTCAATTTATTCTCTAGAAAATCTAGCAAACCATGCCGGAGATACATCCTTCATTTTTGTAAGCCCCTGTTTATTTTCTGAGAAAGCCTATTGGTATGTAGCACAGGTGGCCTGAAACTTAGAATTCTCCTAATCTCAATTTTAGAATGACAGAACTCCAAGTGTATATCATCACACCTACCTCCATTACCCTTATGTATTCCCACATATATTCTAAAACAAGGATGCTTCAGTTCAGACCTCCAAATAAGGATGTCTACATTGAGACAATACTACATTCACTCGGGAATACTTTGTTAAATGTGAGTGGAAATATTTTCCTTTTTCTTCTACTTCTTCTTTTTTATGTTTTTATTTTTTATTTTTTGCTTTTTCTGTTTCTTTTTTCTTTTTTAAAATGTTTAATTTTTTAATATTAATTACAGTTTATTCACTGTGTATCCCAGCTCTAGCTCTGCTCTCTCATTCCCTCCCAACTCCACCCTCTCTCCCTCATTTCCTCCCATGCCTCTCTCCAAGTCTACTGATATGGGAGGTCCTCCTCCCCTTCCGTCTGACCCTAGCCTATCTGGTCTCATCAGGACTGGCTGCTAAAATAAATTATTAAATACTTTTTCCCTTGTTCATACTGGCAAGACTTTATGGATGTAGCCTCTAATTAAGGACCACAACCGTTTGTTTTTTGTTATTTTTTTATGTTTGAGACTAATACACTTACATCATTTCTTCCTTCTCTTCCTCCCTCTAACTCTTTCATGTAACCTCCTTGTGCTCAAATTCATGGCCTTCTTTTTCAGTTAACGTCACATGCATATATGTGTAAGTGCATATGAGTTCATATATGTACATATGTGTAAGTGCATATAAATGCATATATATATGCATTTATATATATATATATTCTTATATATATATATATATATATATATATATATATATATATATATATATTCCTAAATATTACCTTCTCAGTCTGTGCAATGTTACTTGTGTGCATGCTCTCAGGGCTGACCAATTGTTGTGCTCTTCAATAGGGAAAACCATTTCTCCCACTCTCAGCATTCCTTAATTGCCTGTAGTTCTTTGTGTAGTGTTGAGGTCTTGTGGGCTTTTCTTAATCCACTTTAGCATATCTATTGTCTTTGTCTTGTCTTTGTTTACCTCCTGTTTAGGCAGTCACATTGGTAAGGATTTGTGTGTGTGGCTTCTGATATTGCTAGGAGACATAATCTCACAGCAAACACCCTGCTCCTCTAGATCTTATAATCTTTCACCCCCTCTTTTGCAATGTTCTCTGGCACTTCTTTGGGGCTGCGCTCCACAGCTCTGCATTTTGAGGGGTTGTGGTTTTCTGTGATGGGCTCTGTGTATTGCAAAGGGAAGTTTCCTCGATGAGAGGTTGGACTACACTCATCTGCGAGCCTAAGGACACATATTTAGAATAAAGTTATGGACTGTGCCAGTGCAGTAAAGTGATAGTATTGGTTCCGCTCCAAGACCCATGACTTCACTAACCCTGGGTAACTGGCTAGTTTTCAGGGCCAGACATGGTTCTCATCTTCTTGAGTCCATCTTAAGTCCAGTGAGAGAGTTACTGTTAGCTACTGCCAAAGTATGCGTGCCAACAACTGCGCTTTAATCACTTGTTGTTTTCTGTAATGGTCTCCATCTGTTGCAAAAAGTAGTTTCCTTGAAGAGGGATGGAAGTCACCAATAAACATGCTAACTTGGTGGGGAGAATGGCTAATGATACCTCAAACCTAGACAAAGAACGTCAGGCAACTAAGAATACTGAGAGTGAAGCAGTCTTTTTCAAGGGAGAGCATGCCAGTCTGTCTAATACTAACTGTACAAGAGACAGTATCAGACTGCGCTGGTTGTACTTATGTATTCAGGGGTATCTGCATGTATATTACACATATGTGACAATAGTTAAAAAATAAGAGACCATGAATTTGAAAGGGAACAAGGGGGTATGGGGTGGTTTGGAGGCAGGAAATTATGTAATTATAATTTTCTCAAATCAAAGAGATTATTTTTAAAAAGAATTTTTAGGGCTTATATTGCATGACCTCTATTGGTATATCAACTTATATTTTCTGAATACTTCTTTTTTAATTTTTTAAAGTTTCTGTTAGTTACATTTTACTTCACAGAATGATGATAACTAGGGCTCAAGAATGTCATCTTGTTCAAACCTCTTCATGGGCAAAGTGGGGAAGTAAACTTATATCTTATAATCATGGAATTTAACAATGTGCTCATTTTCTCTACTCAGCATTTTGCTATTTATTTTATTTGTTATTAGTAGTAGAGTCATCATTAGAAGTCATTAGAAAGAAACAACTTGACCAAACAGATCAGAGAATTTTATTCCAGAGAATGACAGTTAATGAGGCAGTTCTAGTATTCAACAGCTATGAATTTTAGCAACTCACAAGTTTTATGAAATGTAGTTTCCTCCTGTAGATGAAGGTGATAAGTGTGTGTTTTTATTGAATAGAGTTTCCATAGTAAAATCTCTTTAGACTATGCTAAATGAAGTATTTGTGTTACTAATCTACAGTTTCAAAATTCTTGGTAGGAGAAATTATAATGTTAATTTTTGGAAAATAGGTTTTACAAGATGATCTACTTCCCGTGTTTAAGAACTGGCCTCAGCAGCTGTCAGGCCACACAAAATAAACAGAAAGATCCAGGATATTCAGGGCACAGTTTGACAGGAGATTTTCCGGATAGTCTTGAGTGGCAGTGAGACTGGGGTGGGTCCCACAACGTAGGTCAGAAAGAGGTTATTTATATTGGTCAGGACAAAAGTGACTCCATCCAAAGCAGGTTGTTACTGGTTTCATCTCAGACTAGTATTGTAGAGGCCTGATTGTGAAGCTGATGAACCATCCAATAGGTGTCATGAGCTGTAGCAAAAAAGTGAAGCTTTGTTTAGCGTTTAAAGTTTTTATTAATTTTCAATAGAATATATATGTGTTGTATGTTGTATGTGTATGGAATATTTCCCCTCCCTACCTCATCCCAGATCTCTCTCCCCGTCTTTTTATCCATCCTACTTCATGTTCTTTCTCTCTCACAAAACAAATAGTAAAAATGCAAAAAGTAAAACTCAAAGTCTCTAAGAACGCTTTGAGGCAATCTGAGGTCAACAGAAGACACTTTGAGAGAGGTGGAAATCCTGGTGCAATATTGGAGAGGCCTCGTGGGGGCTATACAGAAGAGATGCTGACACCCACCCCCAGCAAGGGTTTACTCGGCTTGTTCCATATGACAGGGTTGGTCTACCCCACCAGATGAAGAAGGCACCACTGTTCTTTTTATTTCATCAATGAGGCCTAGGGACGTTGACCTGAGACGGAGGGAGTCGTCTCTGTGTTTCTAACTCTAGTGGTGTAATAAGTGAGATTCGGGATCTACACGAGAAAGTAACAACCCTCAAAGGCCATTTTTCAGTGCAGCATTCAGGTGTTGGGTTGGGCCGATTCAATTTAATGAGACGCTTTACACCGACTATTTAGTAATTAAAATGAAAACAACATAGTTTGAGGTTCATACAGGTGACTCCAGTGTGCCAATAACAGGCATGGTCACAGTCCTTTACTTTTTGCATTAGTTTAGAACTCTCTGAACAAAGGCAATGGCTCACAAGTGTGAGCTCTGACCACTAAAGCCAGTAACATCTGGATACTTGGCTAGAAATGTGAATTTTCTGGCCTTATTCCTTGTTTTCTAAAATTGAAATTGTGGAGCAGAGCCCAGCAATCTGTGTTTTCACAATCCTCTACTTAATTGTGATGCAAGTCAGTTTGAAAAACACTGATTTTAGACAGTTGCCACAACTCACTTTTATATCAGAAAATTTTACTTGAAAAAACATTAAAGTCATTCATGTTAAAGGTTAGATAGCCCAAATGGGTATTTTCCCCATTTAACAGCCATCATTGCTATTTTACCTGATATATTTATTCCTTGCTTTTCACTCACCCAACCTGCTCTAATAAGTAGATGAGGTTGTACTATGTCCCTTACAAACCCACAAAGATCTGGTCTAAATGAGATGGCACAGGAAAGCTTATGTTGCTTGTTTCTTCCTTAAGGCTCAGATGGGAATCATAAATAACATAACCTGTCATGGTTTGGTGATATTAAAGTTAATCAACTTGAAATTCAGGAAAAACATGGTAGCTTTTGATTAAGAAACCCGTATCTCTGTGGATGAAGTCTCTGTGGTTATAAGAAATGGCATAGGAAAATAAAATGGCTGGTACTTGGTTGGAATATCAGGCCCCCCTGGGCCCAGGTATGTTGGCTCTGTTGTTCTCCTTGTGGAGTTGCTATCCTCTCCTGGCCTTTCTTTCTCCCTCTTCTTCCATAAGGTTTCCTGCACCCTGACCAAAGTTTGGCTATGAGTCTCAGTATCTCCTTCAATACCCAGGTGGGTAGAGTCTTTCAGAAGGTCCTGTGGAAGGCCTTGTCCTGTCCCTTGTCTTCCCTTACTTCTGATGTCTATCCTGTTTGCCCTTCTGAGTGAGGTTTCAGCCTCTTCTCTAGGGTCCTTCTTGTTGTTTAACTTCTTTTTTTTAATTTTTTATTAATTACACTTTATTCATTTTGTATCCCCCCATAAGCCCCTCCCTCCTCCCCTCCCAATCCCACCCTCCTTCCCCTTTCTGCATACATGCCACTCCCCAAGTCCACTGATAGAGGAGGTTCTCCTCTTCTTTCTGATCTTAGTCTATTAGTTCTCATCAAAAGTGGCTGCATTGTCCTCTACTGTGGCCTGGTAAAGCTGCTCCCCCCTCAGGGGGCAGTGATCAACGAGCAGGCCAATCAGATTATGTCAGAGGCAGTCCCTCTTCCCATTACTATGTAACCCACTTGGACACTGAAGTGCCATGGGCTACACCTGTGCAGGGGTTCTAGGTCATCTCCACAAATAGTCCTTGGTTGGAGTATGATTTTCTGGGAAGTTCCCTGTGTTCAAATTATCTTGTTCTGTTGCTCTCCTTGTGGAGTTCCCGTCCCCTCCAGCTCTTACTATTTCCCACTTCTTACATAAAATTCCATTCACTCTGCCCATCAGTTGGCCATCAGGCTCAGCCTCTGCTTTGACAGTCTATACTGCAGAGGCTTTCAGAGGCCCTCTGTGGCAGGTTCCGAGGTTGTTTCCTGTTTTCTTCTGGCTTTCAGAGGCCCTCTGTAGCAGGTTCCGAGGTTGTTTCCTATTTTCTTTTTCTTCTGATGTCCATCCTCTTTGCCTTTCAGGATGGGGATTGAACATTTTAGTTAGGGTCCTCTCTTTTGCTTAGTTTGTTTAGATGTACAGATTTTAGTGGGTTTATTCTATGTTGTATGTTTATATGAGTGAGTATATACATGCGTGTCTTTTTGCTTCTGGGACAACTCACTCAGGATGATCCTTTCCAGGTCCCACCATTTACCTGCAAATTTCATGATTTCCTTATTTTTCATTGCTGAGTAATATTCCATTGTATAGATGTACCACAGTTTCTGCATCCATTCTTCAGTTGAGGGGTATCTGGGTTGTTTCCAGCTCTGGCTATTACAAATAAAGCTGCTACAAACATGGTTGAGCAAATGTCCTTTTTGTGTACTTGCGCCTCTTTTGGGTATATGCCTAGGAGTGGTATGGCTGGATCTTGAGGAAGCGCTATTCCTAGTTGTCTGAGAAAGCGCCAGATTAACTTCTTTAGGACTATAGATTTTAGTATGTTTACCAAATGTGTTTTTCTGCTTCTGGGTTACCTCACTCAGGATGACCTTTGCCTGTAACTTTCATGATTTCCTTGTTTTTAATTCCTGAGTAGTATTCCAATGTGTAAATGTATCACAATTTCTGTATTCATTCTTCAGTTGAGGGACATCTAGGTTGTTTCCAGATTCTGGCCATTATGAATAAAGCAGCTATGAACATAGTTGAGCAAATGTCCTTGTTGTATGGTTGAACATTTTTTAGATATATGCTCAGGAGTGGTATAGCTGGATGTTGAGGTAACACTATTCCTAATTTCCTGAGAAAGCACCAAGTTGATTTCCAAAGTGGTTGTACAAGTTTATATTCCCACCAGCAATGGAGGAGGGTTCCCCTTTCTCCACAACCTCTCCAGCATGTGTTGTCTCTTGAGTTTTTGATCTTAGCCATTCTGATGGGTGTAAGGTGAAATCTCAGGGTCATTTTGATTTGCATTTCCCTGATGACTAAGGACATTGTGCAGAGGACCTAGACCCCCTGCTCCAAGGATGCCTATTGGCTACTCAGTTTCCAAATGGGTTTCTTAGTAAGGGGAACAGGGACTGTCTCTGACAAGAACTCAGTGGCTGGCTCTTTGATCACCTCCCCTGGGGAGTACAGCCTTGCTAGGCCACAAAAGAAGATGATTCAGCCAGTCCTGATGAGACCTGATAAGCTAGGATTAGATAGAAGGGGAGGAGGTCCTCCCCTATCAGGGGACTAGGGAAAGGGCATAGGGGGAGAAGAGGGAGGGCTGGTAGGACTAAGAGGAGACAAGGGAGGGGGCTACAGCAGGGATACCAAGTGAATAAATTGTAATAAAGAAAGAAATAAGTAAAAAAAAAAGAAAAATTAAATGCCACTTTACTGAGAGTTTTGTTGATACATGAGCTGCAGTAATTACCGCAGTTAAGGAAGCATACGTGTAGAAAGCCAGTTTAGGCAAGGTCACATTCATTATTTGATAAGATCATTGCATTACTGGATCTGGTTCTCTGCCAGCCCAGACATTAATTTTTCGAGTTTGGCCTGAGGTGGTATCCTTTGGGCATTCTCCAAGCCAAGTCCCTGAGAAACCGTTGTGGCGTTCAGAATGCTCACTTGTTAATCACAACTCCAAACCCTGAACGTTCAGGTAGAATAGGGCGCATGCTTATCTCGAAATGAATAAATCCTTTTTTTTTCCTCTCTCTCTCTCTCTCAGCAAAACTTGACAATGTTAAAAAAAAAATCTGAGAGTCTGCTCCTTGGTGGGCATGGACCAGTCTATAGGAACTGAATTGGAAGACCGTCGGTGGGGTACATGTGTCTCCACTTAGGACGCACTAACGGGAATCTGGTTGAATAGTTATTCTGATATTCTGACTTCTAGATCATCTTGAAGAGCAACTTTTAACCACTCCTTTCTGCCTTCCCCAATCATTTCCTCTTTCGTTACTACAATGATTTTCCAAAAGAAGACATTAAAACTTATTTTATTATGTCATTTGTCCTTGTCTGCTGAGACTTCATCCTAATCTCATTACCCAACTTCCAATTCAGCAGTGTATAATTTTTTTTTGACAGAAAACTTATTTTTTGTTTTTGCAGAGGCATATTACAAGCTATTGCATGTTGGTATTCTGCACTTTTGTTTTATTGTCAAAGCATAATTTGAATGCTGAAGGTATGATTGCTGGCAGAGTGGATGTAATAGATTTGGCCACCATTCTGCTCTATTTTATCAAATCTAGGAAACAATTATTTGTTAAAACATGTACTATAATGTTAATGAGAAAAAAAAAAAAACCAGACCATTAAAAATTTCAACCAGTTGTGATACAATACTTAGAGCCTATTTTACAGTGGCAGAAAGAATGTTTCAGACTCTGACACACAGAGTTTAAAAACCGCATGCCACTCCTGTGTGTACACAGAAAGGAAGTAACAGCTCAAGGTTTTTCCTAAATGTTAATACGTGTTCAATTCTATCCCGAATTTATTTTTACTTTAGAGCCATTTTTCCTGCACATGTCTTCCTTCTTGATAGGGTCATACAACACAGTAGTCTCCTGGGATAGATGCATGCCACCAGGCCTTTGATTTATTTATATATCAATTATATGTCATCTATCTATCTACCTATCTATCCATCTATCTATTTAATCTTCACTTGCAATAACCACATCAGGGCTCTCACATCTCCTGCCTATACAGCACTGTAGAAGTGATATTTTTGATTGGATATTTATAGTGTCACAAAGTGTATCAGGTGTACTCAGGTGCATACAAAGTCTATCAGGTAGATCTCAGAGGTGACAGAAAGTCAGTCTTTAATCCCATAGAATGGCTCAGAGTGTGAAGATAAGAAGTATAAATTTGGTCAAATTAACTTCACTGGATTAAAATAGAGACATATATTCAGCTTAGTGCAAAATGGCTGTCTTTCTCACTTTTTGTTAAAATGAATAATATTCTGTATTAAAATTTAAACTTTTTTCAGTTAACATACAAAACAGTGTTTTATTATGTTTATTTTGTACTTATTTTCTTTACTTTCTACTCACTTTGCATCCTTGTGTCCCCATCCCTCCTCCTCTCCCAGTGCCACTTTCCCTCCCTCACTCCTCATCATTCCTCAGAAAACAGGAGCTCCCTTTCCCATCCAGTCCAGCTTATCAAGTTGCATCAGGACTGAGCTTGTCCTCTTCTCCTGGGGCCTAGCAAGGTGGTCCTTCCAGAGAAAAGTTATCAAAAGGGGGGCAAGAGAGTCCATGTCTGATGCTGCAGGCCCTACCTTACTAGAGAACCCGCATGAAGCCCAAGCTGCCCATTTATAACATGTTTGTAGGGGGCCTAAGTCCAGTTCATGCATGATCCTTGGCTGATGCTTCAGTCTCAGCAAGTCTCTCTGTCCTGGTTAGTTGGCTCTGTTGGTCTTCTTGTGGTGCTCCTGTGAAAAAGGGAACAAGTTAGGAGAGGGGGCACATGAGGTGAGAGAGTAAAGAACAGACCTGGGGAGATCAAGGGCAAGAGGACAAAAGGACTGTAGAGAAGAGAAACTGAAACTGGGAGTATCTCTGTGACAAGCTGGGCAGGCTCCTGGGAGGATGTGGGGATGCTCCAACAGAGACTCCTAGTAGCAGAAGCCATAGAGACTGAAGAGGCCACCCACTAAACTAGTCTCATAGCAGCGGGAGGGGAATGTCAACCCACCTGCAAAAACTTCAACCCCAAACTTACCCTGACGACAAGATGTGCAGGAGTAAGATAGAGCAGACAGAGCAGAGACTGAGGGAATGCCCAACCAATGCCTGGCCCAACGAAGACCCACCCTGTCGGAGAGTGCCAACCCCTCACACTATGAAGGAAGTTCTGCTATGTCTTCTTTCTGTCTCTGTCTGTCGCGCACATACACACATCATTGTATTTTGTTCTTATTTATATTTCCACTGCCCTCTACCGTTTTTCTTATTGTACCCTTGCAGTCCTTCTCCCTTCCCCGCGAACAACCACTTTTCTGCTCGTACCATGTGTTGTGTTTTACTTTTCTTTTCATTTTCTTCTCACAGCAGCTCCCTCAAGATCTCTTCCTTTTTTCTCATGGCTTTGAGAAGCAAATAGTGCAGGTAAATCATTTAAGGCTAAGAACCCATCAGTCCCCTAGCACTTTGACCGAATATGAACCGCTGAATTAATCAAGCCCCTTCACAAAAGGGGGCTTCTTTGCTTCGGGCTTGGCTGTACTTCTTTAAGAGTTTAAAGCTGAAGTTTTTATGAGGCTGTTTGATAACAATACTAATGTATTCCTTCGTTAGGCCCATGCCCTTTCTAGCCATATATTTTGAGCAGGTTATAGTATTATACCCATGTGGAGATGATACTATATTTCAAATTTTACTTTTCCCCAAGATTCACCTTATGGTCTAGAATATGACCTGTTTTAGAGAAATTTCCACTGCTGCTAAGAAGGTGTGTTCTGCTTCTGATGGATGCAATATTCTTATTTTAAAGCCTATGATTTATGGAAACAGAACTGTCCGCCCAGTAAGTATTCCACCATTTCAAGCTCTTTCTGAATTTTAATTTTCTAAATTTGATTTTCATGTCATGTGTTTTTTTTTTAGTTTATAAAGTAGTAGGTTTTGACATTTATTTTTGTGCATTTTTAGTTATTAACCCTCTGTCATTCTTTCCCATTTCCCCATTCTTTCTGTTCCTACTCTGCTTAATTCTTTTCATGTCTCCACTACTTTCATATTTCATTTTACTATGTCTTTTGCCTACAGTCTCTTTGATTAAGGCTCATTTCTTTTTGCTTATCCTCCACAGACACTCAAATTTCAATACAGAAATACAAATTGGGCCAAAGCATCGGCATATAGAGACAATACAGTGTTTGTCTTTTCAGGTCTGGTTTACTTCACTACCTTTACTAGAATTTTTTTCTAGTTCCTGCAAACCTCACAGTTTCATTTTTATTGGCTGACTAGAATTCCACTGTAACTAAGTACAGCATTTTCATCATCCATGCATCAATTAATAAACAGCCAGCTGGCTCCAATTCCTAGTTACTGTGGACAGAGCCACCATAAGCATGTACTTGGCTTTCTGCACTGTATTGAATAAGATAACAAGAAATTCTTTCAGTTTCTTTTGTTTTTCAAGATTTGCTTTGTGCTCTGGAATGTGACCTCTTTGTTCATGGGCTGTAGAGGAGAAGCTGTATTGTGTTTCTCTTGGATGGGATATTCTTCAACCATCTGACCCGTTTGAACAATTCTGTACTTTAACTTTGAATTGTGCTTGTTGATTTTGAGCCTGGATGACAACTTTGAAGATGAGAACGTAGTACTGAAATCATCCACTGTATTATTTTATCAGGACCTATCATATATTTTATGTCCAATAGCGCTTGTTTGATGGAACTAGGAATCTCAACAGTTGGGTACATATGTTTTATATTGCTATATCTTCTTGTTCTTTTCATTAGTTTTCAGTGGTCTCCTTTATCACTAACTAATTTTGGTTTGAAGTGGATTTTATCAGACACCAGAATATTCACACCAGCTTGTTTTGGTTTCTATTTACTTGGTGAATTGGCACTCATTCTTTGACTCCTGGTTTGTGGGTATTATCCAGTGATGTGGCTTTCTTGAATACAACAGATACTTGGGATCTACTGTTTTTTTCTTTATTAATTACACTTTACTCACTTTGCATTCCTCCCATGATTCCCTCCCTCCTCCCATTCCAATCCCTTCCTTCCTCCACCCTCTGCCTGCATGCCCCTCCCCAAGTCCACTGATAGAGGAGGACTTCTTTTCCTTCCTTCTGATCCTAGTCAATTAGGTCTCATCAGGAGTGGCTGCATTGTCTTCTTCTGTGGCCTGGTAATGCTGCTTCCCCCTCAGGGGGAGGTAATTAAAGAGCAGGTCAATCAGTTCATGTCAGAGACAGTCCCTGTTCCTATTACTATAGAACCCACTTGAATACTGAACTGCCATGGGCTACATCTGTGCACAGGTCTTAGTTTATCTCCATGCATAGTCCTTGGTTGGAGTATCAGTCTCAGGAAAGACCCCTGTGCTCAGATATTTTTTGGTTCTGTTGCTCTCCTTATGGAGTTCCTGTCCTCTCCAGATCTATTTCCCACTTCTTTCCTAAGATTCCCTGCACTCTGCCCAAAGGTTGCCCATAAGTCTCAGTATCTACATTGATAGTCTGCAGGGCAGAGCTTTTCAGAGGTCCTCTGGGTCAGGCTCCTGACTTGTTCTCTCTTTTCTCCTTCTTCTGATGTCCAGCATCTTTGCCTTTCTGGATAGGAATTGAGCATTTTAGCAAGAGTCCTCCCTCTTGATTTCTTTAGGTGTACAGATTTTAGTAGGTTTATCCTATATTATATGTCTATATGAGTGAGTATATACCGTATCCATCTTTCTGCTTCTGGGATACCTCACTCAGGATGATCTTTTCCAGATCCCACCATTTACCTGCAAATTTCATGATTTTCTTGTTTTTTATTGCTGAATAATATAAAGAACTAAAGAAGTTAAACAGCAAAAAATCAAGTAATCCAATTAAAAAATGGGATACAGAGCTAAACAGAGAATTTTCTGTAGAGGAATATCGAATGGCAGAGAAACATTTAAAGAAATGCTCAACCTCATTAGCCATCAGGGAAATGCAAATCAAAATGACCCTAAGATTTTACCTTACACCCATCAGAATGGCTAAGATCAAAAACTCAAGAGACAACACATGCTGGAGAGGTTGTGGAGAAAGGGGAACCCTCCTCCACTGCTGTTGGGAATGTAAACTTGTACAACCACTCTGGAAAGCAATCTGGCGCTTTCTCAGACAACTAGGAATAGCACCTCCTCAAGATCCAGCTATACCACTCCTAGGCATATATCCAAAAGATTCTCAAGTACACAATAAGGACATTTGCTCAACCATGTTTGTAGCAGCTTTATTTGTAATAGCCAGAAGCTGGAAATAGCCCAGATGCTCCTCAGTGGAGGAATGGATGCACAAATTGTGGTACGTTTATACAATGGAGTATTACTCAGCAATGAAAAACAAGGGATCTACTGTTTTAATCCAATAAGGTAGTTTATATCTTTTTATGGGTGATTTGAAGCTTTAATATTTATGGTTATTTCTGAACAATTTTTCTAATTTCTTTAATTTTGTTGGTTGGTCTCTTTTTTATCCCCTTTCCTAACATTTCCTAGATTTACTGATTTACTCTTTCTGACATATTCCTTCCTTTCTGTTTATTTATTCCTCTAATGATGTATTTTCCCTGCTTTCATGATTGAAGCTGCTTTTCTTCCTCATGTGTGCTCAGTGTTCCTTTGAGCATTGGTTGGCATGAACTGTCCTCATGTGTGCTTGTCTTGAATTGTTTTATCCAATTATTTAAAAACACAGCTTTGGTCAATGTTGAAATCTTGGTTTGAATTCTTTACTCCCAGAGCTTGGAATACATAATAACATGCTTTCTTGGCATTCAGGGTGCTGCTGAGATCTTATGTTACTGTGTGTGTGTGTGTGTGTGTGTGTGTGTGTGTGTTTATTAGAGCTGCTGTTTCTCTCTAGTGTTTTAATAGTAATTCTTTGTTTTGTATTTATTATTATTATTGTTGTTGTTGTTATTTATTAAAATTTATTCACTTTGCATCTCACCCCCACACTCCCTCCTTCCTTCCCCCCATGTCCTTCCCCTAGTCCACTGATAGAGAAAGTCCTGTTCCCCTACTATCCGACCCCAGATCATCAGGTGTTATCAGGACTGTCTAGATCCTCCTTCTCTGTGGCCTAGTAAGGCTACCTCACCAGGGAGGAGGTGATCAAAGAGCCAGCCATTGAGTCTGTGCCAGAGACAGCCCTGCTCCCCTTACTAGGGAATCCCACATGGAGACTGAGCTGCCATGAGCTACAACTGAGCAGGAGGTTGTGAAGCTCCTGACCCTCCAGGTCTTTCCATCTCCCCCATCTTCCATAAGGTTCCCTGCACTCTGCCCAAAGTTTGGCTATGAGTCAGCATCTGCTTCTATACCCTGATTAGAAGAGTCATTTAGAGGCCCTCTGTGGTAGGCTTCTATCCTGTTCCCTGTCTTCTCCCACTTCCAATTTTTATCCTGTTTGTCTTGCTGACTGAGGATTAAACATTTTTAGGGTCCTCCTTGTTTAGCTTCTTTTTTATTTTTATTTTTTTAATTTTTATTATTAGTTACATTTTATTAACTGTATCCCAGCTGTAACCCGCTCCCTCACTCCCTCCCAGTTCCACCCTCCGTCCCTCATCTCCTCCCTGCCCCTTTCCAAGTCCACTGATTGGGGAGGACCTCCTCCCCTTTCACCTGATCCTGTTTTATCAGGTATCTTCAGGACTGGCTGCAAAGTCCTCCTCTGTGGTCTAGCAGGACTACTCCTCCCTTGGGGCGTGGGGAGGTCAGGAGGAGTTAGTATGATGTGGAAAGGATAGGAGCTCCACAAGGACCAAATATAACTGTCACAGGGGTCTTTTCTGCGACTGATACTCTACCAAGGACCATGTATGGACATAACCTAGAACCTCTGCTAGGATGTAGCCCATGGTAGCTCAGTAACCAATTGGTTTCCTATAGTAAGGGGAACAGGGACTATTTCTGACAGGAACTCAATGGCAGGCTCTTTGTTTAGCTTCTTTAAGACTATAGATTTTAGTATGTTTATTCTATATGATAAGGCTAATGTCCACTTATAAGTGAGTATATACCATGTGTGTCTTTCTGCTTCTGGGTTACCTCACTCAGGATGATCTTTTCTAGTTCCATCCATTTGCCTGCCAATTTCATGATTTTCTTGTTTTTAATAGCTGAGTAGTATTCCATTGAATAAATGTACCACAATTTCTTTATCCATTCCTCAGTTGAGGGACATCTAGGTCGTTCCCAGCTTCTGGCTATTACTAATAAAGCTGCTTTGAACATAGTTGAACAAATGAATGGTGGGTATATGTCAAGGAGTTGTATAGCTGGATCTTGAGGTAGCACTATTCCTAATCCTCTGAGAATGCCTCAAATCAATTTCCAAAGTGGTTGTACAAGTTTGCATTCCCACCAGCAATAGAGGAGGGTTCCCCTTTCTCGAAATCCTCTCCAGCATGGGTTGTCACTTGAGCTTTTGGTCTTAGCCATTCTGATGGGTATAAGGTGGAATCTCGGGGTCGTTTTGATTTGCATTTCTCTGATGACTAAGGACATTGAGCATTTCTTTACTTTCTTGGTACCGACCCCAAAGTCTTAGGCCACCCACCTAAGCTCACCTTCTGTTTTGTATTTTTGACATCTTTGCTATATGTCACTGAGACATTCTTCTCTGCCCCTGTTTATTTACTGCTCTATGTGCTCCTATGTGTATTTCAATACTATTTCTTTGTTCAACTTTGCAGGTTTTTTTTCTAGTACAACTTTATTGAATAGATTCCTTGTGTCTTTAGTGTTTATCTCAGCTCCTTCTTTCATTCTGTGGGTTGTCAGGTTTGATCCCTTGTTGGTATCCCATGATGCTGTGATCATGTTCATGTTTTTCTCTGGTTTATGTCCTCCATTCCTACTCTTCTTCCTTCTTTATTGAACCTATTGTCAATACTTTCTAGTGCACTTTAAAGTATATTTCATTGAATTGTTTTTATTTTAAATCCCAGCTTTCTTGCTGAATTTCTCTTTCATGATGCTTCCCTTTTCATCTATATCATTAATTTTCTCATGCATTTTGTTGACTTTTCTTCTGTTTATGACTTCCCTCTCTGGTCCTGGATTGAATCCATCTACTTTAAAAATATGCTCATTTGCTTATTCATGTTTTTTTTTGTATGAGTATTTTGCCTGCGTGTATGTTCTCCACGCAATTGCAAACAGACAGTTACAATATGGACTCTTGTTTTCCATATATTTTCTACTGGTGTTGGTGTGAGCCTGTACTGGGCAGGTGTTGGTTGTCTGTCACCTTTGCATTTTTAGTTGGTACCCTTTTTGTGTACCCAGGGGTTTCTTCTGGCCATCCATATGCTGGACATTCTCCCATATTCCCAGGATGCTCCAGCATGGACTTGTCCTGAAAGCCTAGTGTTTTAGTTGTGCAATCTCTCCCAACAACCATAGCAACGAGATACATACAGCCAGAATACCTGTCTTCTCACTTTATGACCCAGATATTAAGCAGCATATGCTGGTGGAGTGCTTTGGGCACCAAGTAGAATGGCAGAGCTGCAGAGTTTGACAGTCTTGATAGGGACAACTGGGAGACAGTGGCTGCAGACACTGATCCACCTACTGGCCTCAGGCTCCGGACTGTAGCTGATGAAGGGTATTTTGGCCCCTTGAGGGTTCCCTACCTCCTTCGGTTCCCTGCTTAAGCTGAGCCCTCTCCCACCTACACCTTCGGCCTGTCCTCTAACTCTCCAAAACTGCCCAGGCTGTCTCTGGACCTAGGGGTGTGGCAGATGAAATTCAGTTTTCTTATCATTGGCCCTTTTCCTCAGGTCTCACTATGTAGTTCAGATTCAAATCACAGTCTCACCAAACCCCAGCTGGCTTGAGAGATATGAAAGCTATGGACTTACCATGAATGGGGGACTCTCGTTGTGTTTTTTGTTTTTTTTTTTCTACAATTTCTGGGATCTTATGTTTGTAAATTTATCATGCTCTTCTTTTTCTCACCAATTGAGTGTATTTTTCCTTATTTAGACTCTTGTCCTTCATTCAGTCACATCAAAATAGCTTACTCTCCTTCTTCACTATTCCCTTCCACCTCATCTTCCCTTCCTTTTTCTCTTTCTTTTGCTTCCTCCTCTCACCTTACCCTACCCCTCCCCCCTTTATTTTGGCAATTTCAAGTTTTGGGATATTTGTAACTATGGTATTAAAAACTTGGAATAATGAGGATCAGGCCACTCGAGTTCATTAACAGGAAAGCTTCCAGACCAAAAGTATTCCCATATTTAGTTTCATATCATATCGTAGTTTTTATGTGTTTTAAAATGCCTTGCTCATTGGCATTCTGCAGCATATCTGAGCAGATCACCTGTAGGCCATGCACTGATGGGAAATGCATTACTTTGAAGGCTAGCATGCCTTTACAGAATCTTTCCTGCTAAAAAAGAACCCATAAGTATATCTTATGCTCAGTTTTTCTAAATTAAATGTATAATTCTTGATCATTTGTTTTTCTTTTCAGATATATTTAATATTTAGGGGAATAAATTAGTGAGGATGTCAGTGGGAAGCAAACATCCAATTTGAACAAGGTTTTGTTAATCTAAAAACTTATACAAATTAAAGAAAAACATTTTTTTTTTAAATCTCGCCCACACCCTATAGCTCTCTCAGGAAGAAAAAACAAAAGGCAGTGCTTGCGTTTTCCTTTGGCAACCCAAGGCTCTTTCAGAAATGAAATGTGCTGCATCATCAAAAAGCTGAATTCCTGAGGCTTCTTCCTTCCCTCCCCAAGGCTCCTTTGCTCTGTGCTGTCACTTCCTTTCCTCTTCCACAAAAGTGAAAAAACACATAAGCTAGTTCCAAATTCCAAGTAGAATTTGACTATACAACATTATGGAAAGAAAACTGGAATAGTTAAAAATGAAGATAAAAAAATGAAGATCAAAACAAAAAAAATCTTTAATCAGATGTCATTGTATATTTGTGAGATGCCAGTTAAGAAACTGGTTATTTTTGCTCTTATGTGTCAGCTTGACTCAGGTAACGGATACCATGATAGATGATAAATAATATTTCTGGGCATTTCTGTAAAGGTGTTTTTATTTGACTCACAGGGATCAGAGGGGTAAAGAGATTCACCCTCACAGTCATCAGATCCACTACTGAGGGTTTTAACAAGACAAGGTGACAGGTGGGCAATCAGCTCCTCTCTTTACCTAGGCTGAAATGTCCATGCTGTTTTAACTTTGGACTTTAGCATTCATGGTTCTTGGGTCTTTGGACTAGAAGCAGGACTTGACATTATAACCTGGATTTATATTCTCTAGTACCTTCAATTTGCAGATGTCAGATTGTAGGTGTTCTCTGCATTCTTGTATTAGCCAATCCCTCACAACAAATAATACATATACACACATATACTTATACTGCACTCAAACATACATACTGCATACTCACAAACACAGATAATACACACAGTAAACAGAAACACACCTAACATATATGCATATACACAAATACACAGAATACAAAATCACAAAAACATACAACACACACCACAAACACCAACACACGAACACACATACTACCATGCTCATACCATATACAAACATACCCACAAACACACACACACACATGTATGCGCACACGCGCACGCGCACACACACACACACACAAATTGTTGCCCTTCTATTTCTCTAAGAAAATATGACTAACACATTAAGACCTAATGTGAAGATGTTAGATTTAGACAATTTTGTTTTATCACACTTAAGATTCTTTTAAGTATTTTATGTGTGTACGTTCAAATGTCAGTGTGCATATGAATGTCAGAGAACAACCTATGTCAGTTGGCTCTTTCCTCCCAGTCTGTGTGCCCCGGTTAGGAATTCAGCTTTTCATGTTAGTAGCAGGCTCTTCTACCTGCAAAGCTATCTTACGAACCTTAAACATTGTATTTTTCTATTTTATTTTTTTAATTGAAAAATGTGTTTAATACAATATATTTTGATTATGTTTCTTCCTTCCACAACTCTTTCTAGATTCTCCTCACCCACCCAAACTAACATCCTTTCTTCTCTCTCTCTCTCTCATTAGACAATAAATAGGTATCTGCAGAAATAAATAAATAAAATAAAAAAAATCCTGAATAGTGTAATAATACAAACAGATGAACGGAAAAAAAATGAGCTAAAGAAAAATTACATATGTAGAGACACACACATTGACACATACAGAAATCTCTGCAAAGCACATAATCAGAAATCATAATATTTAAGCTCAAGACTTGTAGAGTAGAAAAAGAAAAAAGTGCCCAGACAAATCATTATGAGAAAGAAACAAACCACCACCACCACCATTAACAACAACAACAAGCTAATCCAAAACCACAACCCCCCCCCCCCAAATCTCCTCAAATACCACTGAGTTCAGTTTGTGAACCATCTACTGCTGGGCATGGAGACTGGCCTTGGGAGTGGTTTATAGATCCAATGAGACTTTTTAGATAAAACTAACTTCTCATTTTTGAGTGGTAATAATCAATTGGCAATAGCACCTAGGTTGACATCTGTCTCATTCTCAACTTCAGTGAGATTGCTTCAGGATTTTCTCCACTTAGGATAATGTTGGATGTGTTTTTTTCCTGTGTAACTTTCATTGTGTTAGAGCTCTGTTTCCTCTAGTCGTACATTCCAGAGAATGTTTGACTGTGAAAACATGTTGTGGGAGAAAACAAAATGGTGGCACCATGAGAACACCGTGTCTGAGAAGCGGAACAACACACTCCGTGCAGCGACCAGGAGACTGAACTCTGGGCCCTAAAACAACAGCGATCGACCATGTTTCCCAGGTGAGGGGAGGCTCCCACGGCGTGGGAAGCGGTCGGGTCCACTCTCGGCTGCCCAGCCAGAACCTGAAAGAGAACCCGAAAGAGAACCCGGCAACGCGGGTTTTGGGTCTCTGGGCTGGAGCCACAAGCCTGCTTATCAGGATCAATTTCCCAGGCTGATTAGTGGGCACAAGGGTGCCTAAGGCTGCAAGTCCCAGTCGCAAAAAAAAAAAAAAACCCACGGGGAAGGAAAGTTGCCAGACTGCTCACGGGTCACCCAGTCTTTCCCTGGAAGGTCTCTCCGACCACAGGTACCTGCCGCCATCACAACTGAGCTCCCGCCGCGGGCGGATAGCAGCTGCGCGCCCAGCTCAAAATCCCTACTCCCTCTTCAGAGGAGGCAGGAGGCATCCAGCAGAATCTGCCACAGACCACATTGTCTGTACCCCAACCCGAGATCGGGGCTGAGAAAATCCAATCCTTTCGGGCACTCCCCCAAACGCCGCCATCACCCTGCCGCAGCAGAGCAGAAGGATAAAGAGGCGCACAGCGGCTTCACAGTGCCGGAACTCCAGTGCTGCCAGCCGCTCCTAGCAAACAAACTACAGCTCGGGATCTGGGACTGTGGTCATTCTACACATCCTGAGATTATCCTGGGTTCAGCGCAATAAGGTCTAGCAGCAAGTTCTATCACCGGCGACCCCCCCCCCCCCCCGGCAGAGAAACACCACCGGCTCAGGGCTCAGGATCCCACTGAGAAGCCCCAACCCCTGATGGCACTCCCCTGAGAGCACCTCCATAAGCTCGCCCTAGCAGAGGAGAAGGTCAGAGGGGAAGGACAGAGAGGCAGCCTGCCAAGGACACCCTCTCTCCAGCTCACCCAGCGGCCCCTAGCAGAGAAACCCAAGCTCTGGATCTGAGGACACTCAACCCTACCCGGTACTCTCTTGGGATCAGCAAACATAGATTCTACTGCTAGGCTGCTTCTGGCAGAGAGAGCTGGCCCAGGGATCTGGGATTGAGTACACTCACCCTAACTCTTTCCCGCGCCACCCAGGGACCAGTCAACACAACCCCTCCTGGCAGAGGGAAAGAACAAAGAGGCAGCACACAGGAAAGGTGGACACCGAGTCCTGCGGCCACAGTGTCACAGAGCTGACTGTTACCCTACCCGTGCACTTCTGCAGCAGGACCAAAACTGAGAGTAGTGAGCAAGGGGAACCCCTGTGCATTCCAACTGGTCCTGCAAGAGAGTGAGTGAGCCTTCTAGGGAGAGATTGCCCCAGACCCAGGGCCTCTCCACAGAAGCAACCAGACGAGATCCCTGCCACCCACACTCCTAGTGTGGGCATCAGAGGAATTCTTGGGATAGCGACATTGAAGCCTCTGCCTTGCGGGTCCACCGGGGTAATCCAGGCAAACAATCCCTGGATCTCAGTCAGAACTGCGTAATAGTGGCTTGCAGGCCACTGCAATAGTCAGACAATCCGCACATGCACACTGCGCCCGCTAAAAGCACACGTGAATAGCGCCAGCATCACATTCTTTACTTAGGCAAAACTGAAAACACAGTGCACACCCCCAAAGCAGTGAACCTCTCTCATCTTCCTGAAAAAACAGTCCAGAAAACAGAAAGAGAAGATCATAGCACAAACTACAATCTCGAGGAACAACCAGTGAAGATTATAAATAACCAGATGGCTAGAGGCAGACGTAAGAACACTCCCAACAAAAATCAGGACATAATGATCTCACCAGCAACCCCACAAAAAAATGGACACTTCAATTCACTAGATATACAAGAAAACGACCTCAAAACTATGTTTCTTCAGCTATTAGAGGCCCATAGAGATGAAATGAACAAAGCCCTCAGAGAAATAACCAAAGAAATCGAGACTAACCAAGAGGAAACAAATCGTGCACTCAGAGAAATGACCACGAAAATTGAGGCAAACAAAGAAGAAATGCACAAAGCTCTCAAAGAAATGTCCACACAAATGAAGGCAAATGAAGAAATAAACAAAGCTCTCATAGAAATACAGGCAATGATACCCAAAGAAGTAGAGGCACAATTAGTGATACATAGAGGAGAAATGGACAAAAAAATTGAAGCTATCATTGAAAAACAGGAGTCCACATTCAAACAGATGAAGGAAATGGTGCAAGACATGAAAACAGAATTAGAATCAATAAAGAAAGCACAAATAGAGAAAAACCAGGAGCTGGAGAACATAGAGAAAAGATAAGGCACCACAAAGGTAAGCATCACCAACAGAATACAAGAGATAGAAGAAAGAATCTCAGGAGACGAAGATACACTTGCGGAAATTGACACATCTCTCAAAGAAAAAATAAAATCAGAAAAGTTCCAAACACAAAACATCCAAGAAATCAAGGACACCATGAAAAGACAAAACCTAAGAATAATAGGAGTAGAAGAAAAAGAAGACATGAGGCTCAAAGGTCCGGAAAATATTTTCAAGAAAATTATAGAAGAAAACTTTCCCAACTTAAAGAAGGAGATGGCCATGAACATACAAGAGGCCTACAGAACATCAAGTAGACTAGACCAGAAAAGAAATTCTTCACGTCACATCATAGTCAAAACACTGAACCTACAAAACAAAGAAAAAATTCTAAAAGCAGCAAAGGAAAAAGTCCAAGTAACATATGAAGGTAGACCTATCAGAATCACACCAGATTTCTCAACAGAAACTATGAAAGCCAGAAGGGCCTGGACAGAAATCATACAGTCCTTAAGGGACCACAGATTCCAACCCAGACTACTATACCCAGCAAAACTTTCAATCAACATAGACGGAGAATTCAAGATATTCCAAGACAAAACCAAATTTATACAATATCTACATAGTAACCCAGCTCTACAGAAGTTACTAGAAGGGAAACTCCAAACCAAAGAAAACAAACACATCGAAGGAAACAGAGGAAATAGATAACTACACAACAAAAAAACCAAAAGAAGACAAGCAATGAAACTCAGTGACACCACCAACACCACATCTAAAATAAGTAACAATTGTTGGTCACTAGTTTCTATCAACATCAAGGGACTCAACTCCCCAATTAAAAGACACAGACTAACAGAATGGTTGCGGAAACAGGATCCATCATTCTGTTGCATCCAAGAAACACACCTATGCAACAAAGATAAACACTACCTCAGAGTAAAGGGCTGGAAAAATGTCTTTCAAGCAAATGGTTCCAGAAAACAAGCGGGAGTAGCCATCCTAATATCTAATAAAATAGACTTTCAACCCAAGTTAATCAAAAAAGATAAGGACGGCCACTATATTCTCATCAAAGGAAAAATCCACCAAGAGGACATCACAATTTTGAATATCTATGCCCCAAATACAAGAGCACCTACATTCGAAAATGAAACAATATTAAAGCTTAAATCACACATTGATCCTAAAACCCTAATAGTGGGAGACTTCAACACTCCACTCTCACCAAGGGACAGATCAACTAGACAGAAAACAAATAGGGAAATAAAAACACTTACAGAGACCCTAAATCAAATGGACCTAATAGATGTCTACAGATCTTTTCACCCAAACTCAAAAGAGTATACCTTCTTTTCAGCACTGCATGGAACCTTCTCCAAAATAGACCATATAGTTGGTCATAAAGAAAGCCTCAACAGATACAAAAAGATTGAAATAATCCCTTGTATTCTATCTGACCACCATGGACTTAAGCTGGACCTCAACAACAACAGAAATAACAAACAGCCTACACGCACATGGAAACTGAACAACCCGTTACTCAACGACAGCTGGGTTAAGGAAGAAATAAAGAAAGAAATTAAAGACTTCCTAGAATTCAATGAAAATGAAGGCACAACATACCCAAATTTATGGGACACATTGAAAGCAGTGCTCAGGGGAAAATTTATAGCACTAAGTACCTGCAAGAAGAAATTTGTAACATCACATACAAACAACTTAATGGCCCAACTGAAAACCCTAGAAAAAAAAGAAGCAGATACACCCAAGAGGAGCAGAAGGCTGGAAATAATCAAACTCAGGGCTGAAATCAATCAATTAGAAACAAATAAAACTATTCAAAGAATCAATGAAACAAAAAGCTGGTTCTTTGAGAAAATCAACAAGATAGACAAACCCTTAGCCAAACTAACTAAAAAGCAGAGAGAATCTATCCAAATCAACAAAATCAGAGATGAAAAGGGTGACATAACTACGGACACAGAGGAAATTCAAACAATCATTAGGTCATACTACAAAAGCCTATATGCCACAAAATTTGAAAATCTAAATGAAATGGACAATTTTCTTGATAGAGTCCATCTTCCAACATTAAGTCAAGATCAGGTAGAAAGACTGAACAGCCCAATATCCCCCAAGGAAATTGAAGCAGTCATTCACAGTCTCCCCTCCAAAAAAAGCCCTGGGCCAGATGGTTTCAGCGTGGAATTCTACCAGACCTTCAAAGAAGTGCTCACACCAATTCTCCTCAAACTATTCCACAAAATAGAAACAGAAGGAACATTACCAAACTCATTCTATGAAGCAACAATCACCCTGATACCTAAACCACACAAAGACCCAACAAAAAAAGAGAATTTCAGACCTATCTCTCTTATGAACATTGACGCAAAAATATTCAATAAAATACTTGCAAACCGAATCCAAGAACACATCAAAGATATCATCCACCACGACCAAGTAGGCTTCATCCCAGGCATGCAAGGGTGGTTCAACATATGGAAATCCATCAATGTAATCCACCACATAAACAAACTGAAGGAGAAAAACCACATGATCATCTCCTTAGATGCTGAAAAAGCATTTGACAAAGTCCAACACCCATTCATGTTTAAAGTCTTGGAGAGATCAGGAATACAAGGCACATATCTAAACATAGTAAAGGCAATATACAGCAAGCCTATAGCCAACATCAAACTCAATGGAGAGAAGCTTAAATCAATCCCACTGAAATCAGGGACAAGACAAGGCTGCCCACTCTCTCCATACCTCTTCAACATAGTACTTGAAGTCCTAGCCAGAGCAATAAGACAACTAAAGGAGATCAAGGGGATACAGATCGGAAAGGAAGAGGTCAAAGTGTCACTATTTGCAGATGATATGATAGTATATATGAGCGACCCCAAGAATTCAACCAGAGAACTCCTCCAGTTGATAAACACTTTCAGCAAAGTGGCAGGATACAAAATCAACTCAAAAAAATCAGAAGCCCTCCTGTATACCAAAGACAAAAGGGCTGAGAAAGAAATTAGGGAAACAACACCCTTCACAATAGCCACTAACCACATAAAGTACCTTGGGGTGACACTAACCAAGCAAGTGAAAGACCTATTTGAGAAAAACTTCAAGTCTCTGAAGAAAGAAATTGAAGAAGATCTCAGAAGATGGAAAGCTCTCCCGTGCTCATGGATTGGTAGGATTAACATTGTGAAAATGGCCATCCTGCCAAAAGCAATCTACAGATTCAATGCAATTCCCATCAAAATACCAACTCAATTCTTTACAGACCTTGAAAAAAAGATTCTCAGCTTCATATGGAGAAACAAAAAACCCAGAATCTCCAAAACAATCCTGTACAACAACAGATCATCCGGAGGTATCTCCATCCCCGATCTCAAGTTGTACTACAAAGCAATAGTAATAAAAACTGCATGGTATTGGCATAAAAACAGAAAGGAGGATCAATGGAACCGCATAGAAGACCCAGAAATAAACCCACACACCTATGAATACTCGATTTTTGACAAAGAAGCCAAAACCATTCAATGGTAAAAAGACAGCATCTTCAACAAATGGTGCTGGTCCAACTGGATGTCCACATGCAGAAAAATGAAAATAGATCTATATTTATCACCCTGCACAAAACTAAAGTCCAAGTGGATCAAAGACCTCAACATAAAACCAGATACTCTAAATCTGTTAGAAGAAAAAGTGGGGAACAGCCTAGAACTCATTGGCACAGGAGATAACTTCCTGAACAGAACACCAACAGCACAGGCTCTAAGAGCAACAATCAATAAATGGGACCTCATGAAACTGAAAAGCTTCTGTAAAGCAAAGGACACTGTCATCAAAACAAAACGCCTGCCTACAGATTGGGAAAGAATCTTCACTAACCCTTTATCTGACAGAGGACTAATATCGAGTATATACAAAGAACTAAAGAAGCTGAAAAGCAGCAAACAAAGTAATCCAGTTAAAAAATGGGGAACAGAGGTAAAGAGAGAATTCTCTGTAGAGGAATATCGAATGGCAGAGAAACACTTAAAGAAATGCTCATCCTCATTAGCCATCAGGGAAATGCAAATCAAAACGACCCTGAGATATCACCTTACACCCATCAGAATGGCCAAAATGAAAAACTCAAGGGACAACACATGCTGGAGAGGTTGTGAAGAAAGGGGAACCCTCCTCCACTGCTGGTGGGAATGTAAACTGGTTCAACCACTCTGGAAATCTATCTGGCGCTTTCTAAGACAAATAGGAATAGTGCTTCCTCAAGACCCAGCTATACCACTGCTAGGTATATACCCAAAGTTTGCTCAAGTACACAAAAGAGATATTTGCTCAACCATGTTTATAGCAGCTTTATTTGTAATAGCCAGAACCTGGAAACAACCCAGATGTCCATCAACGGAGGAATGGGTACAGAAATTGTGGTATTTTTACACAATGGAATACTACTCAGCAATCAAAAAGGAGGAAATCATGAAATTTGCAGGCAAATGGTGGGATCTAGAAAAGATCATCCTGAGTGAAATATCCCAGAAGGAGAAAGACAAACACGG
This sequence comes from Psammomys obesus, assembly GCF_907164565.1. Taxonomy (NCBI): domain Eukaryota; kingdom Metazoa; phylum Chordata; class Mammalia; order Rodentia; family Muridae; genus Psammomys; species Psammomys obesus. Next base: position 47,615,304 of record NW_026587216.1, on the reverse strand, counting down.
TATATACTCACTTATATAGACCTATAAGATATGATAAACATAATGAAATCTATACACCTAAAAAAGATAATCAAGAGAGCGGACATGGGGTAAGATGATCAATCCTCATTTAGAAAGACAGATGGGATGTGCATTGAACCTATGACAGGAGTCTATTGAGCGCATTTGAAAGACTCTAACTAGCAGTGTTTTCAAAGCAAAGACTCATGACCAAACCTTTGGCAGAGTACAGGGAATCATAAGAAAGAAGGGGAGTTAGTCTGATGAGGAAAGGATAGGAGCACCACAAGGACCAAACATATCTGGGCACAGGGTCTTTTCTGAGACTGACATGCAACCAAGGGCCATGTATGAATGTAACCTAGAACCTCTGCTCAGATGTAGCCTGTGGTAACTCAGTAACCAATTGGTTTCCCATAGTGAGGGGAACAAGGACTATTTCTAACAGGAACTCAATGACTGGCTCTTTGGCCTCCCCACCCCCCAAGGGAGGAGCAGTCCTGTTAGGCCACAGAGGAGAGCTTTGCAGCCAGTCCTGATGATACCTGATAAAACAGGATCGGATGAATGGGGAGGAGGTTCCCCCTATCAGTGGACTTGGCAAGGGGCACGGTGGAGATGAGGGAGGGAGGGTCTGGGAGGGAATGAGGGATCGGGACACGGCTGTTAATAAATGTAGTTAATAAATGTAGTTATTAAAGTAGTGTTTTCTTTAGAGTTAATAAAATGTAACTGATAAGAAAAAATAAAATAAAATAAAAAAAAAAGAAAACATGTTGTATTTTCTCAAGGACTTTTTCTGCATCTATGGAGATGATCATGTGATTTTTGGCCTCAAATCCATTTTTGTGGTTTATTACACTTAATTGAACTGCAAATGTTGAACTGAATATTAGAGATAAAGCCTAATGGGTCATGGTGTACAATCTTTTTAATGTATTTTAATGTATTTAATCTACTCTATTTGCAAGCATTTTATTGATAAGAATTTGTGAATCTATGTTTATCAGGAATTTTAGCTTGTAGTCGTCTTTTCTTGTGTTTTTGCCTGGCCTGGGCTTCATAGAAGGAATTTGGAAGTGCTCCTTTCTAGTTTTGAATAGTTTGAGAAGACTTGGTTGCAGATCTTTTTTGAAAGTCTGGTAGTAGTCTGCTGTGAATCCATCTGGGACTCTATTTGATTTTTTCTTTTTGGCTTAGAGGCTTTTTATGGTTATTTCAATCTCATTTTAATGGTTCTGTTGATTTCTTCTTGGTTTAATTTTGGTGATTTGAATGAATCTAGAAATTCATCCATTTCTTTTAGGTTTTCCAGCTTAATGGTGTAGAAGATTTTAAAGTATCCCCTTACTATATTCCAATTTTTTTTGTAGTCTGTTGTAGTGTTTTCTTGATCATTTTTGATTCTGTTAATTTGGGTCCTCTCTTTCTTTTGTTAGTTGGGTAAATATGGTTCAAATTTCACAACATCCTTGCCAACTCTCATTGTCATTATTTGACATAAGGCTCCCTGTGAATTTGACCTTCATCTTACTATTTATTAGCAATATCGAACATTTTCACATATATATGAGTCATTTGTATATTTTATTTAAATATTTAAATGCATGTATACATATTTTTTATGTAAGGATATAAGTATGTGAATAAATGTATATGTATGAATTGGATTGCAAATTTGCTTTCTCTCTCTCTCTCTCTCTCTCTCTGTGATTTTATATACTCATGCATGTGTGGATGTTAAAGAAGGATTCCAGATGGTCTGCTCTAATATTATTCTTTTGAAACATTGTCTCTCACTGAACCCCTTTTGGGTTACTTTTGGGACTAGAATGGATGTTTAGTGAGCTCCCAGAATTAACAGGCTCAATTTTTTAATGTGGGTGTTGGGAATTTGGACCCAGGTCCTCATGCTCATATAGAGAATCCTCTTACCTTGGGCCATCTCTTAGGCCTTTGAATTTCTTCATAGGAGAAATATCTGAGAAGTTATAGTTGTACTCAATGTCTCTGAAGATCTGGAAGTAGACTAGAATGTCTTAGATGGAGTTATCAAAAGAGAGGGTTAGAAGATAATCTTGTAAGGAATAGCCAGGAACTAGATCAAGGTGTGAGTAGTAGGTCTAATGAGGACTTAAAACCTTTCACCGTGTTAGGGTTTCCTTGGATCATTGTTTTTAGTGCTTATCTACTTGACCTTGGTTTCCCTTAGTTATTGTCTTAGTGTTCTACTGCTGTGAAGAGACTCCTTGACCATGCTAACTTTTGATAAAACAAACAAACAAACAAACAAACAAACAAAACCCAGCATTTAATTGGGGCTGGCTTACAGTTTTAGAGGTTTAGTCCATTATCCTTGTGGTAGGAAGCATGGTGGCATTCAGGGAGAAATGGAAGTGAGAGTTCTCTATCTGGATCTGCAGACAGCAGGAAAAAAGAGCCACCGGGCCTGGCTTGGGCTTTTGAAAACTCAGTGCCACTCCCACCAACAAGGCCAACACACCCCCTAATCCTTCTCAAGTATTGCCAATGCCTGAAGACTAAGCATTAAATTTATGAGCCTATGTGACCATTCTCATTCAAACTACCACAGTTATGGTCCTGTGTTAGTTCCTGTATAGCACATTTGCTGAACACACTTGTCATTGTCTCCATCAGTTCAGCAAGTGCTAAGCGCCTACATCTCTGACAGGTCTTCCGGCCACAGTTCTTGCCAGCACACGTGACTCAATGCCACTGATGCTTATTCTTCATGAAGCAGCCTCATTCCCAACACGTGTTTTCTCTTCCTGCTATAGCAAATCACCATGAACATACCCGAGAAGACATGAATGTATGATCTTAGCATATGATAGCTCAGAAGCCTAAGAGATGGTGATTACAGACTTATGCCTTTTCCTGGAACCACCAGAAGAGGAGAATTTGTTTTCGTTTTCCAGCTTTTGGCAAGTCTCTGTAGTCTTTGGCTCAGGGCCCCTCCTTCCACATTGAAGTGGAGAAATGCCTTGATAAACACTTTGACTTCTTTTTCTGCTCCCTTCTTCTAGCTTCAATGCTTAAGTCAGGCACACCTGGATGTTTTGGATGATCTTCCTATTTTAAAGTTAGCTGAACAGAATCTGTAATTCTCCTTTATCATGTGAAAAAGACATTCACAGTTTGAGATTAGTGTGGTCTTCTTTGGTAACCATATTCTGTCACATGAATTCTTCAAGTATCAATTAGTTCATATCAGCTTTGTTAATTATTTAATAAATGCCTGAACTCAATGAATTGTTTACATTTGTCTATGATCTGGCTTCCCTGGTTGTGGGATAGAGGCTAGTGTGGTGCTGAGGTATAAAATGTAAGGAGACAGTGCTCTGAGCCTGTGTACACAATGACGGCCTCCCATCTCCTCTTAGACCCAAGCTTCTATATCCTGTTTCTGACCTCCCTCATCTGCTGTACCTTTTCTTGAGCTCAGCCTGTCATAATCACCATGTGGCTCCTTTGGAGCCCCAACACCTACTGCCTTTGTAATCACGCCTTCCTCAGAATTCTGGTCATCCTTCTAGACAGTGGCTTGACAATATCTCACTGTCATCAAGTCTCTTGCCCTGTGTCACCACTTCTGACAGACCTTGCTGTTGATTTTGATGCTTGGCTTCTGTCCCATTTTAACCTCTCTCTTGCTTTACTTGTGACTGCCAATGCTTTTGCTCTGGATACCATATCACTATCTATTTATTTTATAAGAGAATACAAGCCCCATGAAAGCAAGCTCATTGATTTAAAAAAACATGAATTAAAAATGATTTTTTACTTATTTACTTTTGTGTGTGTAAGTGTGAGCGTGTGCGTGCACGCACGCATACACCATAGCACACGTGTGGAGATTAAAAGATAATTTTCAGGAGTCCATTTTCTTCTCTCCATATGTGATTCCCAGAGATCCAACTCATGATCAGGCTCAGCAGCCAAGCACCCTAGAAGATCATCATCTTCCAGGTCTCTTGTTGCTCACTGGCTTCAGTATTGCATTTCTGCTAAGATCTAGGATGGTGTTTTGCATCTTGAAGATGTGCATCGAGTATTGGGTAAACTGTAAAAATGACAGAAGATACTCACCAAAGGCTTTTGAAAGTCAACACTGTTCTAGAATCTCAAAGTGTGCTGTCTCCTTTCATCCTGTTCATGTCTGCCGATGAGAAAGCTGAGTCCTGGAAAGGCAACTCACACAGATGCTAACTCAGGCCTCTAGGAAGGCAGAGAATGTGTGCTGGGAGCCAGCCCTGCTGCATTTGGAGTCCTACATTTTGTTTTTAGTTTTGATGATTAATGTTACACTTTACAAACATGCTATTATTTTTCTCATTTTAATTTCATAATTAAATTTTTATGACAGTTTCAAACATATTCATCATTCTATTTGTTCACATTTGTCCCTTGTAACCCTTATATTAATTTTTTAAATCTGTTGAGTTTTGTTAAGATTGTAACCATTTATTTACTTGAATGAACACTAATAATTTTAAAGGAAAGGATCTGTAATTTTCAGAATGTTGATGGAGCATTGTTTTCACTATCTGAGTATATTCATCAATGGTGTGCATGTACCTTGGCCATGTTTTTTCCTAAGAAGTCCAGAGTGAGAGAAAAGTAGGGAACAAACTTCATGCATAAGTTTTCTGGATTGGCATAAAATGAGAAATAGGGCAAGGGCTAATTTTATAAATCCCTAAAATATGAAAGAAAATTATTCTTAATAAGTGAGAGTGTTGAGTTTCAGAGATATATGCCAGATGGCCTGATGGAAATTCAGCGCCATTTCCTCCCTCCTATGTTTTCTCCTGGATTCCTGGTAATAACATTTGCCGAGTCTGTGCCAGCAGGGTTCTGGATTGGATCCCACCCATGAGAGCCTCTTGTGCAAGATTTGGAAGACAGAAGAGCAACAGAAGCCATTATTGCCCCTGCAGGCAGTTTCATGGGCTCCAACAGATGGGCCTACATGAAATCCTGCCAGAAGCTTCCCAGAATCCTCTCCACCAACCGTTTGGAGGCTGCAGGCAGTTGCAGGCCCGCTGGTAGCAGAGGTCTGTGAGCCTATACAGCCTCATGCCCCAACATCAGCTGGGACTTTCTCTGATCTTTATTTTTCCAAACCTGTAACTGATTTTCACTAGTTTTGTAAACTGTTAAATCACTTTATTACATTTGTATCACAGGATCACTAACCGTTAGAATCTACCAGAAACCCTCAACTACCTAGCCATACTTTTCTACCCAGAATTTTGGCTTTAACATACCTCTTTTTCTTGAGGAACACTTTATTTCATGTGTGATTTGTGGTTTGTTTCCTCTTCCAAGATGTGAAAACTTTGCAATGAAAATGAATAGAGAAACATTAGCATTAATTATTACTTAAAAACTTACCCCTTGAGCTTTAACTTTTTTGTTTTGTACTTATTTAGTGTGTGTGCATGCGGACACCTGTGTATCAGAGTATATCTTGAATGTGTCAGTTCTCTTCTTCTACCATGTCCATTCTGGGATTTGAGCTTGAGCGTCCAGCTTGGTGCAAGCGCCTGTACCTGCTGATCTATTTTGCTACCCCCTATCTAAATTTTTTAAATGGGCAAATCATACTTGGTTATTTGAAATTTGGATCTCATGTTAACATAGCTTCCTTAATACTCACTTAACGTCAGAATTAAAGTTGAGGACAAAACCAAGCAAACAATCCACAATGCAATGTATTGAGGTAAACGGATATGAGAAGATTGTCAACACAAAAAGTGGAAGAATACTCAATAATTTGTCCTTCAAAGTAAGATTTTGGTGTTGGTTCCCAGTTCTCCTGTCCACTCATACTTTCTGTTGTATGTCATTACACTAAGGAGTGAATTGTGACAACTCATATTCGTACAGGGCTTTAATTCACAAGCACATCCTAAACAACAAACTATTGAATTTCTACAGATTTGAGATCAAGTCGATTTCACAACCTTCTGTGTGCCTCCTCTTGCAGCACTAATGTGTCTGTTACATTTCCATTTTTATATGCCTTCTATTATCTCTAGATTTCAGCCTTTTGAGGACAGAAGTTGTATCCTACCGATCATTTTTTTTTTTTTTGCCTGATTGTTAGTCTGGGTCCAAACACCTAGAAGATGGTTAGAATAAAGATTATTATTTTTATTATTTACAACTTTACTTCTGATTCAAACTAAACTTGTGACACCAAAATGTAAATGAAGTGATAGACAAAACCAAGCCAGCAACCCACTGTGCAATGTATTACCTGTATGTCATAATCAAACAAGTGGAGAAGAGAATTTCTTCTTAGAATACTTAATGTTTTTAAGCCTAATATACATTTTAAGCTTCTTATTCCTTACTTATTCAACATTACTATTCCATGCCATCCAACAAGTGTGAATGATGTAGACATACTTAAAACAATTCATGCTTTTTGCCTGGAGGACTTGACAGATGCCCTTGTTAGATTGCTTCTGTGAGAAACTCGGAGAAGCAGCAGAAAGCAGCAGAGGGGACGTTTTATTGTGAGCCAGGTTTGGGGCCATCTTGTGCTGATGCATTCTGGAATACTGCTCTACCAAAAAAGAGCTGTATTGGTAATGTGGACACCAATATGTACTAGATGAAGTTTGTATCACCAATGCTCAACAGTAAGTGAGCATCCAAGCATACAAATGATGGACCTTTACCATCCACTGATGCTCTTGATACCAGGATTGGCCTGGGATAGACAATCCATTGTTGCCAAGCCAATAGACACACAAGACCCAGGACTAGGAGAGATTCCTACTGCCTTCACCATTGTCTGCTTCTAAGCATGAAATACTCACATCTTGTTCCAGAACCCATTACCCTCAGAGTTGGTTTAGAATTATTGCTATGTTAGGCACAGGAAAAGCCATTACCAAATCTAGCTGTGTACTTATGTTTTAAGGCAAAAATAAGCTAATGAAAATGTTTCTGTCCCTATTGTAGGTAAGAATGGATACATATTAAAGGTGTGATTCTTTTATTAAAATGTTTAGTTTGTAAGCAAAAGAATGAAAAATAATTTTAAAAGAGTAGGTGTTGCAGTGAGTAGTAAGAGTGACTAAAGTAAAGGTGAACTTGGATTCAAGAAGGTAATTTCTCTATGAATGCAAAGTAATTCCATATTCCTGTTTTGTTTCACAGTGCATTCATATATACATATATAAATGTGCTAACGTTGTGTAGTTTGGCATGCAAATCGGTAGTTTGGGAATTTAAAAAAAATTAAACATCATCTGAATTATACCAGTAGAAATTTATCTGATTTAATACATTTTTACCCCCCCTGCCCCCGAGCATAGTGTCTTCTTATTTTGGTAGATGTTTCTTACTAGATAAATCACACGTTCATCAAGAATTGCTTTGATTGCCTGAGAGAGAGAGAAAAAAAAAACTCACCCTAAATTAAAAATAAGACTCATCTAGTTTAATTATAAAATGGGAATGATTACTACTGCTTACTGATTACTTAAATATTCATGAGAATGAGTCTCCAAATTTAGATAGCTGTATATTCAAAGATAAAGGATGTGTTTGTATATTTTTTATTAGGAGATAGTGTTAATCCGTATCCCCCTGGTGGAGCTCTTGGAAAGCTGTGAAGATGGCTCTGCTGGTTTCCATGCCCTTAACAGGTAGTGAGCCGGTCTCCTCCCTGAAGGAGATCTGGCTCAGGATGATTTTGCTCCAGATGCATGAGAACATCTTATTCCTTTTGATTGCACACAACACCTCTAACACTGAATATATGAATTCTGAAAATTGACATGGCTGTTTTGCCTTTTAAAGTATCCTCAATAAAGGATACTGGTGCATTTTGTATATCCAGGGGTAATTCTGGGATTTCTTGGAATACACTGGAAAGAAGGACAGAAAGACCTCCCATGTGATGTATCCCCTTATTTGTATTGTTCTGATACTTGACCAGTAGAGGTAGAATGGGCGCTAGAAGTAGTTAAAGCTTTTTGAAGATGAGTTGAAGGCTCAGAGAAATAATAAACAAAATAAAAAGTCAAAGATATGAACAGAAATAAGACACATATTTGAATTTTAGGGTTAGTACCAGTTCTGATCTTTTGAAATCTTTGGACTTTCTCAGACTTCTACAGGATTTGGATTGTTCCACAGGCAAGAGAAGTGTGGGAGGTCTTAGAGATACAGTCCAAGGGCTTATTCTGGTAAATTTTTATGTTACTCCACAGGCTTATGCTCACTCCCTGAGAAAACCAGCAACTGCACCAAAAGACTGTCAACTACATTATTGACTCTGAAGATGGGACAGACAAAGAAAAGGGGCAAGGTTCACTCAGCCTTTCACTGGTGTGGGATGCTCTGCCCTACTGTGATGCTTTCTCCCTGTGCTTTTTATTTCTTTGCATCTACAGAGCAAGGGCAATGGCATTTTCTCCCCTCTCTTCATGTGGTTCATGAAGGAATGCTGTGCGAATCACAGATATAAATATATCTTGGGCTGAGTACCTTGCATGGGGCAGCAGGCAGAAGTTATAACAAGTAACTGAGCACAGTAAGATTCAGTGGCTTAACCAAGTCATAAGCCATCTGCACACACCCCTTTATTTATCTTTCAGCAGATGAAATCTGCTCCAAAGCAGATGCTAGTTAGAAAACTATAGCATACATCACGAAAGGCTTTGTCAGAAACACAGTAAAAACCTGTCAGTGTACGTTAAACACGTAAACATAACAGTATAGGTGACTAGATGCTTAGAATGTCAGTGGCAAGGCTGGAGGAACAAAAGACAGCATTTGCATGTATTTTCAGGTGTTCCTGAATTCAGAAGTCTTATGTTACCTTGGTCATGTTCATATTCGCCTCCAGAACAGAGCTAATGTGATTCCCAGGAAACCAGGCTTATACAAAATACCAAAGTTCACTAGCTGAAATCTATTGGGTTTGTAATTTTTGTCTCCTACAAAGAGAAAGAATATGATTAGTGCTTAATTCAACCTCTCAAAATGTATGTAAGTGCCATTATCAGGCTCTCTTTTACCTGGAAGCTGCTGAGAGGCATTCTGAAGAACCTCAGGCTTCTAGGTCCTGAGTATCCAGGAGACATACTGCTGTTTCCGAAGACAACCCAACATGACACTTTCCATCCCTTGTAGTTCCTTTTTTTTCACCAATTACTTTCTCTACTATCGAAAAAGTCTGATGATTGCTTTGTTCATTATTAATTGGATGATTTTAACATGTAATTCATATGTGTAAATATAGTTCTGACTCTTCTAAGATGTAAATCTGAGGAATTATTCATTAGTATGGCCTTGGGGAGTGAACATGCTGTTTGTGCCTTTGAAATATTCTTTAAAAAATCACATAGCTATATTCTGGCAAATTATATTTTGGAAGGGAAAATTTGAAGAATACTTTTTTCCTTGTCACGGAGAACAGAGCACCTTAGGATTAGAGTTTTGAAACAATGCATTAATATCCTTTACAGGCACATGAGTTTGCTTTCTTCGTAAGGATGAGAGTTCTTTAAAAATAATACATATCTAAAAAATCTTTCTGATGACAAAGAACTGCTGATCCTTGAGGGAAAAGAAAGTTTCTTTGGTAGTTTCTTGTCAGTGATCTCTATTTTTTTCAAATGCTACAAATTTACTCACAAATTATAGACGTGCAGAAGTTAAAATACGTTTTATTTCCCAGATAAAATATCATTTCCCAATGGATTTAGGAAGAGTCATATAAAGACTATAGAGTATCCTTATGAGTAACGTTATAACTAGGAAGAGAAAAGAATAAATTTCTTAAATTATTATTTCTCCTATTATTGCAAATTTGTATATGTGTAAGTAAGACAGGCTGATATTGATTAATCTATATTGATCATAGTACATGATCTTGGATAACTGATACTTGTCAGTAATATCAAAAACAATGGTGTATGAAAACACTGCCTGATTGTAGAATGATTTTGCACTGGGGCAGTACCAGTAAGGGATTTGATCTATATCTTTAATGCCTTTTGAGGACCATGAGTACAAAGTAATATTCACTTACTAATAGTAATACTATTTGCCAGTTTGGATAGTTGTGATTTTCAAAGAGATCTTTATTTGGAAAGGAACCTCTTGGATGATGGCTCTGTAGGTTTCATGAGGCTTATGATTGGAGCATCAATAAGGACAGGAATGAGAGTGAAAAAAATTCAGTGTTGAATTCCAAAGAGCAAAGACCCAGAAATGCTTATATCAGCCCTAAATTTCAAAGGTCTTACTTGCTGAGTCTGCTTTCCTTTTCTTTTATTTGATAACTAAATAAACATTTGCTTAAGCCTTTATCCTTAACTCTGTTCTAAATGCTATCAAAGGATAAAGTGGCTCCCTACCAATGGATTGGAAAATGTGGTTCAGGATTTGCAGTCGCAGATATAGAAAACTTAACAATACCCTAAACATTTATTATTAAGTCACTAATTAAAGTAATTAGTTGCTGATGTACCTAATCTAATTGTGTAGTGTTCAGTGACTAAACCTTGGTGATTCCTGAATATTTTCATGTATTTCACAAACAACTCAGGTCTTCTGCACTGGAGTATGCAGTTAGATGCCTGGGGTTTTCAACTGTGAAGCATGGATTTGTAAAAATGTCATCTTGTTCCTATAACCCACTGTGGGACTCTCATTTCCTGAGTGTTAGAACATACTTTATAATAAAAGTATGAAGTATGAAGTTTATGCATGTAAATATTGACTTAACCATTTATGATTTTTTTTAACTATCTGTACTTTTGATTAAATAATGATTCAATCTACTAACTGTTGTGATAGTAAGTAATATCTTAGAGAGCAAATTCTTTTAAAGGGAATATTCCTAAAATGTGATAAGAATTTCTTTTTCTTAAATTTTTTATTTAACTTTTATTAATTACACTTTATTCATTTTGTATCCTCCCATAAGCCCTCCTCCCCTCCTAGGCCCCCCCCCCCCCCCCCCCTTTCTGCATGCATGCCCCTCCCCAAGTCCACTGATAGGGGAGGTCCTCCTCTCCTTTCTGATCTTAGTCTATCAGTTCTCATCAGAAGTGGCTGCATTGTCAGGGTTCTAGGTTATCTCCATGGATAGTGCTTGGTTGGAGTATGAGTCTCTGGGAAGTTCCCTGTGTTCAAATTTTCTTGTTCTGTTGCTATTCTTGTGGAGTTCCTGTCCTCTCCAGCTCTTGATAAGAATTTCTAATTCACTATTAATAGTTTCAGATGGCATTGACTTCTTCATGAGATCAAAGCTTCAGTTAACATTTCATTTTGAAAAAGCCAAAAGCCCCTGCTTTCTCACCTAAAAATTGGGGAGAGTGATAGTTTACTAAATTTTTGACATTTTTGAGAACTAAATTCAAGAAGGACTGATGGCATATTAATATTAATCATAGTAAGACTGGAAAGACATTTTGGAAGCAAGATAAAATCTCATATTTTAGTACCTTTACTCTGTCCCTCATCCATGGCTGCTTTGTGCACCCACCAGCCCTGGCCAGGTCTACCTTTATTTTCCATTGTTATTACCATAGTTTTCCTATTAAGGCTTTGGCAGTAATCCCCCACTTAGTGTCTCAGTTTTTGTTTCTACAGGGAAACATTTTTAACTTCTACTACTGTAAATAGCTATTATTGTCATAACTACTAAGACATGCAAAAAATAAGAAAAAGTAAGCATTGTCAATGGTGGGTTGTGAAGAATAGCTGTAACAGTTGGGAATCGTTGCCATAGCAAATATATGCCAACTATGTTATGAAAATATGCTGATGAAGGGTTTAGAATGAGTGACTTTCCATATAAATCTATATGTAAACAAACACAAGTGGATGTTATCATGAACAAAAGCACCACTATCAAGATATTGCCACTCAGTGGTTCTTTTTAGCTGTTGTTTGGGTGCCATGCTGTTAAGTCAAGATGTGAAATGAGAAGGCAACATACAGTTCTAAAACAGGCAGTGCAGCATGGTAACAAACAAACACATTTTAGGATAGAAAGTCAGAAAGTGAACGTCATTTCTTTTCTAAAAATACTTTCTCTAGTGAGTTTCTTGAAATTTCTCACTTCTTTATGGAGTTATGGATGATATAACACACAGTTTACAAATATGCAGGTTCATGAACATGCACAGGGGTCAAATATAATGGGCTGACACCTCTGAAGTCATGAGTCCAAAATATTCTCTTCTTTTGAGTTGTCATTTTAAGTGTTTGCCAGAGTAACAAAAATCTAACCCAGTTTTGTCTAGGGATACCCTGCTGGGAAGAACATCCCAGGAGTGTTCCTGTAAACATATCATATTTTTTCTTTTAGCACAGTCTAAGAGATTGATTTAACCCATATTTTATTGAAGAGAAGCCGTTTTAGAAGGTGGTCATTGAATAGTTCAGAGTAGACACATGCTATGCAGAAATTATTTTCTGAGTCTGTATGAGGAGATAGAGCTTTTGTTTTTTAAGATATTTTATAATCATATATCATCTACATTTTAATGCCAAGTAAAGGTATATAATTTTTATAGATTTTTATGTGAAGTGTCTAAGTATATTTTCTAAATTATGCATCTTATCTCAGTTAAAATTATAGTGTTATGTTTTGATTAGGCTGATTAGAGAATGGTAAAAATATTATTAAAAAGATAGTGATGTTTGCTACAATACGTTTTATTGAAGAAAATTGTATTTTTTAAATCAATATAAAGATTTTTGTCCCCTAATATCTTGTTTAGTAATGAATAAGAATTTAACATTTGAACTCTGACTAAGAATATTTTGATGAAAATGTGTCCTTCTATAGGATACAATTTTTTCCAGTTATTTATTTATTCGGTTTCGGGTAGAAGAATTTCCCTGAAGTAGAATAAATTAAGTTTGTAAGAAAGTTAATATACATTATGCCCATGATTTTCATGACAATATAGAGTTTTATCAGTTTTCAACTTTTTCTTGTCCCAATCTATAGACTCAGTTTTAAAGCATAGGGTTTATAAATTTCAGCCATTAACCTAAAGATTTTACTAAATGTTCTCATTAGCCAACTTATTAACACTGTAGTGACGTTAACTGCTAGAGAGCCTCACGGATAGCCAACTTTTAGTGACAAGCATACGTGTTTGTGTGGTGTGTGGTCCACTTAAATGACTATTTTTCATTTCAGATAATATTCTCCAGGGGAACATACAAAGAACCAGACAAGACTGTTGGCTTTGAGTCCAAGCTCTCAGTGGGAGAGGATGGCCTAGTTTTCCTGACTTGAGGTGCCAGGGTGTGATTGTACCCCTCGGGAACCTCCTGTTTTTTGATAAGGAGAAGTGGAAATGAAGGCAGATGGCTTTAGGGTATAACTGGGAGGAAAGAAGGGAGGAGACTGGAATCAGGTTCTAAATTGACTAAATAAATAAAGAAATAGAAAAAAATAAATATTTACCTTACAAAACAAAAAATATGGTGACAATTCCACTACTAGTTACAATAGAGTATATAAAAAGCCCACTTCCAGAAATAGCTTACCTTTGTGGAGTTGCTGGCCAGTGAGTTTCCATAGACTCCCCCAAACATTACAGGTTAGGCCAACTATTGGTTATCCCTCCCTGAACCTGGCTGTAAGTCTCTGCTACTAAAGACACCACATGCTTGAGTTACAGGCCTGTAGGAGCTTTTACAGTAACTTGTGCCTCTGAATGAAGCGCTTTAGACTCTGCCTCTTTCCAGACATCTAAGTTTGACAGCTACAGGGCTGCTCCTGATTCAGCCTCTTCTCTTATCCTGTCTTCCCAATTGACTGGCTCTTAAAAGCCTGGTCTGCCTGTGAGATTCCTAAAATATCCCTCTGCTCTTAGCTTGTCTTCAGTGACAGGCCATTGGAGAAGCTGCCTGTGTGCTTTGCTCTTGTTAGTTGCAGCTTTCTACCTTTCAACAAAAAGACTTGTCTTTCAGGTTTGCTTCCTCTTAGGAAGTTCTACATTCTCCTGTTCTAAAATCAGCAGCCCTATGCCCACTGTGGATCTTTTCCCCTGGAAGTTCTTGCTTTATTTCTTTTTCCAAAGATGATGCCAGGAGTAGTTGTTTGTGGTTATTAATTCATCAGCATATGGATGTGCTATGCTTTATAAGTGTTCATTGTTTAAAGCTTGAGAAGCCAGATGAAGGAGTTGTCTGCTGACATTGAGAGACTAAAGAATTAAATATTAGTGTATTTTTTTGGGGGGGGTAATTGGTTTAAAGTTTAAAGCACAAGCCTGAACGAAGGCCAGCCAGGTAGAGACATGTCCAGCCACCTGCTGAGAGGAACTAGCCTTACCACATTCTTTTTTTTTAATTTTTTATTAATTACACTTTATTCATTTTGTATCCCCCCATAAGCCACTCCCTCCTCCCCTCCTGATCCTACCCTCCCTTCCCTTTCTGCATGCATGCCACTCCCCAAGTCCACTGATAGGGGAGGTTCTCCTCTTGGTTAGGATTCGGCGCTCTTACCACATTCTTTTCCTGCCGACTAGAGATACAGTTGCTAGGAAATCCATCCAGATGACCAGGCTAGAACTGTTTATGGTTATGCCTAGAGTAAACCAATAATTTCTAAAGTCAATTTCCCATACCCAATCATGTATCGCTAAGGCATATAACTCCCTGCTTGCGGTTTTTTCATTTCAAAATCTTGCTTCCCTAGACTGCCCCACCACACTCCTCCTCTTCACCAAGGAGGTTGCTGCAACCCAGGCTCGAGCTCGTATTAAATAAACCTCATGTGTTTGCAGCAGAATCGATTCTTGGTGGTCTTTGGGGGTCTCACGAGCTGGGCATAACAGTGTCTAGACAGAAGGGGAATTTAGAGAAATCACGACTAGCACATAGGAACATGTGCTTTGAGGTCCTGTAAAAGTATCATCTCTGCAAAGGTAGGGTATACCATCTCTACATAGGTAGTCTGGAGTTGTATAAGAAAGACTTGAATCTGAGCAATGAGACATGTTCTTCCACGGTCTCTGCCTGGTTCCTGACTTTGCTCCTACTTGTCTTCCTTTTGTGATGGACTGTGATCAGGAAAGGTAAAACAAACACTCCCTGTCCCCCACCCCTGGTTGCCTTTAGTTATGGTGATTATTACAGCAATAAAATGCAAGCTAACACATTACCACCAATGTGCCTACATTTTCTCATTATGTGACAAAATACAGAATATTTCCTTTAGAATTGGGGTGAGATGAAGTTAACTAACACATGAAGACTCATAACTGTGCCTGCAACACACTCCCATCACTCTGCCGCCCTCACCCGTTTTCTTATTCTTACACATGTTTGATTCATTAATGAGGATTTAAATTGTAATAGGAAGGCAAGGCAGGCATGATCAGCTTTCATATAGAAGCTATCACATAAAAATGTTTTCATATAAAACTCTTCAAATTTGAAATGGTGAACATTCATGAATATTTTTTATACTATTTCAAGTATTTGCAACTATATGTAATAATATGCAGAAGGCCTCTTCCCACATGTTCACCTAGTTCTACTTTGTGCCTATATCTATGGCAGCTAAAGAATCCTTTTTATTTTCTATATATTGTTTTTGAAAAGGAATTGGTATACTTGGAGATTTAAGGTGACAGGTGAGAGGAAAATAATCAAAAAAGAAAACAAATTACATGAAAATATCTTGTTTGAGGGAGCTATTTTGTAACTGCATCAGAAGTTAAATCTAAAGTTGTCATACTTCATTTTAAAATCTAATCCTTTCCTAGTAACTTCATTTCTTTTAAAAGAACTAACTCAGAGGAGTAGTGCAAAATATAATTGAGAAGTAATTAAAATCAAGTCTTAATTTAAGGTTTTGAAGAAATGGTGATGAATACTAATTTGATGCAGAACATGTTGAACATTTGAAAGATGTTTAAGAAAGCCAAATGTTTTAAATTTTCCCTGAATTGATAATACGGACATGGAGTAAATCAAGAAAGGAGCTTCCAGGTAAGGACTACTGGAATATGCTAGAAAGAAAATGATCCAAGAAAAAACAGTGATAATGTAACTTTCCAAGTCTATTGTGATTTTTATACACATCTCTGGTGGGAGAATTGTTAATATTTATTGTTAGTCTCATAATCACGAATATAAATCATATATAAATATGATAAATCATGAATGAAGTTACTGACATTTGAAAGGAATCTTATAGATCATCCACTGAAATCCTTACAATAAATACTTCAGGGAGGTAGTAATTCAGCCCTTGCATAAATTTCTATCTGAAAAGCAGACTAATCTCATTTTGTGAATTTTAAAAAATGATTATGGAAATGAACTGGATTTAAATTTGCCTAACTAGATTACTTAAATATTTGGGATTAATATTTTCTTCTCTGTCATATTATGTGTATACCGTTTTCCAATTTCACATGGGGCATTGCAGATTAGTAGAAGTGAAATTTTAGTCACTTTGTCCTGAACTAATATGCTTTCTGTCTTTGCTAGTGATGTGAAGATTTATTAAGATCCTGTAAAGTCATAAAAATCTGTCACAGATTTTATTAAAATCTGCTGCTCTTAATACTCAGCAGTGTTGAAGCATTGCTATTTTTTGTTTACATATGCAGTAAGCATAGTTTTTGACAAAAATTTAAAGTGTTCATATGGTAGCTACCTATAGCTGATGATGGGTTACATATTATTAGCTCTGAGAGTCCTTTTAAGTTGACTGAGGCAGAAGCTGGCATTTGTGTGGATATACTTTCTGTGATATACGATCCAGGTTCATGAGGAGACAACCTTATTCTTCTTGTTTCCTAACTTGTAATACACTCTATTTCTTACTTTTCTGAGATCCCGACTATGCTTCAAGGCCTAGTTTACGCTCCACTATTTTTTTTTTTTTTTTTTTTTAAGAATCATGAGTCTCCCTGGGAAGGGGAACTAGGATAGGAAGGGTGGGCATGGGGTGGGGGTAGAAACAGGAGATCAAGTGGGGAGGAGGGTGGAGGAGAGAATACTGGAGAGAAAACTGGAATTAGAGGCATCTTGGGGATTAGTTAGAAACCTAGTGAAATGGAGATTCCCAGGAATCTATGAGAGTGACCCTATCTAAGTCTCTTATCAATAGGGAATATGGAACCTTTACTGGCCATCTTTTGTAATCAGGCAAGATACCAACCGAGCCATACAACCTACAGATGGGTTGGTGTAATAGTGGCCCAGAAGTTGTGGAAGTGGTTAACCAATAAGTGGTCCAGCCTGAGACCAATGCCAGGAGAGGGAGCCTGGGCATAGACACTGCCTGGATAGCCCAGAGACCTAGGATAGAATCAAACACAGATGGCAATGATAATAATAATAATAACATCAATAAAATTATGCCTAATGATATTAGATTATGCCTAGCCCAATTGTCATCACTGAGACTTCACCCAGCAACTGATAGAAATAGGTACAGAAACACAGAGCCAAACATTAGGCAGAGCTGGAGGAATCATGCTGAAGAGGGGGAGGAAGAATTGCAGGAGCCAGAAGTGTCAAGGATACCACAAGAAAACTCGCAGAACCAGCTAACCTGGGCTCAAGGGGGCTCACAGAGACTGAAACAACAACCAAGGAGCCTGTGTGGGAATGACCCAGGTCCTCTTCATGCAGATTACAGTTATGTAGCTTGTTCTTGTGAGACTCCTAACAGTGGGAGTAGGACCTGCTCTGGCTCTTTTGCCGGCTTTTGGGACCCTGGGTTGCCCTCTCCAGCCTTAATATGAGAGGTGGTGCCTAGTCTTACTACAACTTGATATTTCATGTCTGGTTGATATCCATGGGAGGCCTGTCCTTTTCTGAATAATACATGCTACAAATACAGAGAAACTATTGTACACTTCAAAGTCAACTAATAGAGAAGCCAGTCTTAACAGCAGAGCCTAACAATCCCAACTATGCTAGAGGGAGACTGACAGGAATATCACAGACTCAAGGCTTTCCTCAGGGTACACAGTTTAAGTTTAAATCAGCCAGAGCAACTTAGAAAGACCTAGTTTTTTAATTAAAAATTAAAAAGAAGCCTGGGGATATAGCTCAGTGGTATAGCAATTCCCTGGCATGCACAGGATTATGTGATGGGTTAGGCATAGCTGCTCAGTGACCACTCAGACACCAGATTCAAATCAGCAGAGGTTTATTGCATGCTAAACAGAAACTGACCAGCAGGGCCATAATCTGCACTCCAGAGCCAGACTATGATGTTGGTCTGCTCCTAAGGTAGGTTTTTTTTAATAACCAGGTAGCAACCAGGTAACAAAACTGAAACCATGCGTAGAAAACAAACCACAACTAGGAAACAACCAGGTAACAAAAAATACAACCAAGTATCCAGGTGTAGGAACCACCGTTACATCATTTTGATTAGCTAGACTAAGTGTTTCTAACTGACCTTTATTTTGATTGGTTCTGCAGTTGGGGGACTTCATAGAGTGTCCAGGTCACAAAGTATACAAAGTTTGAAAAATGAAACCATAGACACTTGGAGGCAAAATGGCTTCTGATATGCTAAAACCTACAGCAGGTGTTAACAGAGGAGCTTACGCTAAGAAATAAAGTAGGTCTCAACAGAGGGGCTATAGAATTTAAGCAGGTTACAACAGTAATAGGGGGAAAAAGAAAAAAAAATCTTTGAACATCTCATCCATGGAGCTTTCTAGACCTTGATAACCCTTTTCTGGATTATGTAATTCAAACTAAACTGGTTGCTGTTCTTTCACACTTGTTTCAAGTATATCTGTATTTTTTTTCCTCATTTCCCGAAGGAAAGATTTTCTGTTACAGTGTTGTTTTTGTTGGTACATTAAAATTTAACTTAGCACATGTTTTAATTAGAAGAAGATTCAATCAACAGTGGGCACAGAAAGGTCTTCTAGAACCATCTTAATAAGGAACATTTGAGGGATGGTCAGTTTAGTTTTCATTAAATATGTGTAAAGGCTCAGCAACGCTAATTGTATCCCACTTTAGATGTTGAAATGTTTGAGTTGACCCCTTTTTTATACCTCTGTGAAGATTTGCTTGCCTTTGGCTCCAATGACATTGTCAGGGCACCAGCAGGATTGGGTATGTGACATACTTAGATCAGACCATATGAAGAGTTGCCATACACACTGTTGCCCTATGAGGTAAGCAATGGCTTCAAGCAGAGAGAGGCCTGCTTTAGAACTGGTAGCTGGATCATTATGTCTAGCTGGGGAGGGTACATGATGTGGGAGGTGCTGAGGGAGTGAATTGCAAGTAGATAAACAATAAAGACCGAACAATGGCAATTGGACAACTATTTCTTGCTTTACCAATTATTCAGCTGTTTGGTTTTTAACAATGTGAATTAAACTAGTTTTATGTGGAAACAGGAACCTCAGCTGGGAAAATGCCTCCATTAGATTGACTTGAAGGCATGTCTGTAGGGGCAGTTTCTTGATTAGTGGCTGAGGTGGGAGGGTCCAGCCCACTGGGAGTTTAACTATCCCTGGGCAGGTGGTCCTGCTTTGTTTAGAAAAAGAGGGTTGAGCAGGCTTTGAGAAGCAAGCCAGTCATCAATACTTTCCCATGGATGACCTTTACTTCAGTTCCTGTCTCCAGGTCTTTGTCTTGAATTCCTGCCTCACTTTTCTCAATGACAGTGTGACTTGGAAACTATAAACTGAAATAAAACCTTTATCCCTTAAGTAGCTTTTGTCATGGTGTTTTATAGAAGAATAGAAACCCTAAGACAGAGACTTTTCAGTCTTATGTACTTTTCTGAACATCTTTTCTGGAACTGGATCTGTAGTAACAGGGAACCATTTTACAAATACCAATAATTAATCCTTTACCACTTCAGGGCTAAATACATCAACTCTCTTTTCCTATTTTCACCAGATTTCTCCATCACCATAATACCTTCATTCTTCTTTTGTCTTTCCTCACAGATATTCAAAATTCAATAAGCTTGAATTACAACTATCAAATGAAAACTAGAGGTCAAGGTGACAAAACCTTTCAATACTATCAGAAGCTGAGGTCATATGTAGTCAACAATTACTCTATGCAGCAGACTGGAGAATAAAGTGAAAATCGATTTTCTTACAAAAACAGTTCATAGCTGGGTGTGGTGGCACACGCCTGTAATCCCAGCACTCTCGGAGACAGAGGCAGGCAGATCTGTATGAGTTTGAGGCCAGGCTGGTTTACAAAGTAAGTCCAGGACAGTCAAGGCTACACAGAGAAACTCTGTCTTGAAAAACAAAGAGACAATAACAAACAAAACAAACAAACAAACAAAAATCAACCCCTTCAAAACAAAAACAAACCCACTTCATAATATCCTGATATATGCTTGCTAAAAATTTAAATATTTAAAAACCTGAATTTGTGAATATTAAAATCTCTATTTATCATCTGTCTATCTATTTATCTCTCATTAACATCTATTCTTATCTATTATCTATCACTCATGATCAACTAATCCTATCTATCTATCTATCTATCTATCTATCTATCTATCTATCTATCTATCTATCTTCTCATATGCTATATCCAGAACTACCTGAACTACACTTGATATCTATTCCCTGGTGGTTGTAAAAGCAGTTTATAATACTTACTGTCCTTGGTATTAAATACCCCTTGGTATTTAAAAACAGTAGTTCTGCCATAGATATTTGAAATGTAAATTTTAGATTATTTTGTGTATTATTTTGTGTATTTTTATTCTGTTTACTAGAAATTTGAATTAGAAAAATATCTTAAAGGTTTTAAAATGATCCTTTATTATTGGAAAACGTCACGATTTATATTGATCATATTCACCCATCACCGTCCCCTTTTTACTTCCCCAGCGCCCCACGCACTTTATGATCTCTTTTGTTAAAATTGTTTTTATAACCGCCAAACCCTATTAATGCTGCCCATATGAATATGAATGTGTGGCTATCACTGGGGCAGGAGCAAACTCCCCGAAGGAAGAGATGTCCTTAGAGGAGAGTGAGCTCTCTCCCGGCAGCCAACAACTGCCAATAGCTCTCCTCCCAAGGTGGGACCTTAAGCATTTCTCCCCCTTTCATCCTGGAGCTTTGCTTGGCTTGAGCTCATGCAGGTCTTGTGTAGCTTATGTAGGTCTTGTGTAGCGTCTATGAGTTGATGTGTGCAATAGCCATGTCCTGTCCAGAGTTACCAGTCCACAGCTCTTCTCCTCCTTCATTTCACCCCCTTCTGCTGAGCCCATGATCTTTGAATGGTGGGAGTTTTGTGTAGATGGCCCGCTCACACTTGAGCACTGAAAGTTGTTTATCCTCAGCACAATGACCAGCTACAACCCTCTGCACTGGCAACTTCACAATGCAAGAGGAAGCTTCTCCGAGCAAAGCTGAAAGCAACACAGATTTAAAAACTGCATTTATGAGTATGAAAATCTCTCCCTACCATCTGCCTCTATCTATCTATCTATCTATCTATCTATCTATCTATCTATCTATCTATCTATCCATCTATCTATCATCTATCTATCATCTATCTATCTATCTATCTATCTATCTATCTATCTATCTATCTATCTATCTATCATTTATCATCTTGTATGCCATATCCAGAACTACCTGTACTGGCTGGCTTTGTGTGTCAACTTGACACAGCTAGAGTCATCAGAGAAAGGAGCCTCATTTGAGCAAAAGTCTCTGTGAGATCAATCTGTAAGGCATTTTTTTTTTCAATTAATGGTACCATTCCTGGGCTGGTGTTCCTGGGTTCTATAAGAAAGTAGGCTGAGCAAGCCATGTGAGGCAGAGCAGTAAGCAGCAACCTTGTGTGGCCTCTGCATTAGCTCCTGCCTCTAGGTCCCAGCCCTGCTTGAGTTTAGTCCTGACTTCCTCCAATGTCAGACTATGATCTGCATGTGCAAGGTGAATAATTGTTTTCCTTCTCATCTTGCTTTTTGGTCATGGTGTTTTCATCACAGCAATAGAAACCTAACTAAGACAGGCATAAACATAGATGTGTAAAATGCAGTTTGACTTCACAGCTTCAGGCTTCTCATTCGTGGGCTTTTGAGCAGGTTTACAGCACCAGGCATGAAATTCCTCCTGTGTAGCACACTGTAAAGAAGCACACCAAAATACATTTTAAGAGCTGTTTTTAAAGCCGCTTTTTATTACTTTAAATTACATATATGTGTGTCTATGTGTAGGTATGCATACGTGAGTATAGGTACCCACAGAGGCCTGAGGGTTTAATGTCCCCCGGAGCTGGAATTATAGATGGTTGTGAGCTACGCACAAAGAGTGCTGAGAACTGAAATCAGGTCTTCTGCAGGAGCAGTTTGCACTATTATCTCCTGCCCCATTTCTCCAGCACAATATTAAAATAATTTTAAATATTTAGTTTATACAGGTAGCAATTGTTCGTATAGGCCATCTAGAGTAGTTTCAATCATTTCTATATAATTGAATGAAACAAGCATTGTTTTCAAAAATATGTTCTGTTCAGATCTCCTTGAGTAATTTTAAATTTATGAGGCTTTATAAATGTGACCCAAAGCATATTCTTAGGTATTTCTGACAAATAACTCTTAAACTCATAAACAGCTGCTGCAAACAGCACAAACTATCATCGATCCCTCCACCCGTATAAACTATTATCTATCTAATCATTTAGTCTTGGACCCTTGTTTTTCAAAATTATAAATTTGTTAAATCTTTCATTACTAAACTAAAAATGAATCCTGGAGATGCTTAGATGTTTCCGTATGTAAGTGATTGCTGTAAAAACATGAGAACCTGAGTATGAATCCCAACCAACATCTATGTAAAAGCTGCGCCTGGTCCTATAATGGCTGTAATGTCAGTGTTGGAAGGGGGAGGCTGGTAGATCCAAGAAGCCTACTGGTTAGTCAACCTACCTGAAACGGCAAACTTTCAGGGTCAGCTAGAGACCCTTTTTCAAGAGAATGAGGCAGTAACTGATAGAAAAAGAGACGGACTGTCTTTCTATGTCCTCAGTAGGCATGCATATGTGTAGCTGCACACACACACACACACACACACACACACACACACACACACACAAATGAGGTCTGTAGTCATGTTCAGTCAATAGCTTTGATGCAAGGCTGACATCAAGGCGCAATGGGTAAATGTGCTTGTCAGCAAGATGGATGAGTTGAGGTCAATTACCAGGACACACATGATGGAAAGAGAGAACTGACTCCCACAATTTGTCCTCTTACCTCCATATACACACTGTGGCAGGTCCATGCACAGACACAGAAGAAGAAGAAGAAGAAGAAGAAGAAGAAGAAGAAGAAGAAGAAGAAATAGAAGCATTGATGTACACCTTTTTTAATTTCAGATGTGAATAACTACATCTAATTTTTACTTTTCCAGAAAGACTTTATATATGAACACATAACACCAAGTAACCAGAAAAAAAAAAGCAAGTAATAGCTTCTCAAAGAATGTTTTCTTTCTTTGCCTTTTACAATTGAGGCCAGGTTTTATTATATAAGTTTGATGGGTTTTTGAAGCACAAGACCTAGGAACATTTTTGGGGGTAGAAATCAAAAGGCACAACTGTTTCTGCCAACATTAAGCTCTAAGAGAGGATTTACAATGCCTCACCAAAAAAGCTTTTGCCCGGAATGTGCCCTTATATGCTTTGTCATGCAGCAAATCTCCAAGGGTCTCTTAATGCTCATTGACATAGCAGTTCTCTACGTCTTGGGCACATCAATCATGTTTCTGAGTAAAACCTTGCTTTCATGATGTATCTAGAATGTAAATATGTGTCCCTCGAGAGCACGTGGTGGCTTTTGTGTAATGGTTGTAATTTTTCTTGTGAAATATATTCTACTGAATCTTTCATGTTTATGTTATGTTCGCTCTTATTCTTAAAGTCTGATGCACAGTTGTAAGCAAGAATACTTTACAGTTTCCTCAGAATGAATAATGGGCACATTTCCAAGGTTTGCATATTTACAAGATTTGGTATCATAGTATATTTGAAATCTATTTCAATTGAAATATGGTGATAAAATCTGTTTAGTATTTTTTTTTCTTATTTTCAGTCTTTAAAAGATATCATGGAATAAGCTGAATATGCAAATAAATGAAAAGTTTTGTTGGTATTTAACAAAAATTTGAACAGATTTGTAAACTAATGCAGGGAGGGTCTTTTCTGGCTTTTCATGTCACGATGAAAACATTTCATTTCTTCAAACAGAACTAATTCTTCATCTTTCACTCTGACATCATCAATCGTCTTGACTCTTTTTTTTTTTTTCCCCACTGATTTTTTTTTTTTCTTATGGAATTGTGTTTTAAATTCTGGGAGTCATCAGAAACTTGGGAGGGACTGAAGTAATTGTCCGCTGTAATCAACATTGATAACCAAAGAGTATCTGTCAGCTTAATTACCAAGAAACCAAAGAGAACATGTCGGCTTAATTCCCAAGATTTGCTGCTTTCTGGAGGCCCATGCCTCCACCATTTTGTTTCATTGTGATCTTAAAATACTCACAGCGTGGATGGAAAGAGGACTCCAGGGTTTAGGACACTGTTTCTGTTTCAGTGCCCAGCACCTGTATGATGGTTCAGCACAGCTATAGGTCCAAGAGATCCAATGTCTTCTTCTGGCCTCTACAGGAACTATGTATGCACATAGTGCACATACATACATGGAGGTAAACGTTCTTTATGTACAATAAAAATATTGAAAATACCTGGATTGCCAACCTGTTTTGGAGTTCTTCCATACTGAATATTGCACATATGTGGCTAGGGACCAATGGAGCGGGGGGCGGCCTGAACAGATTACAAGTTGAAGAGGTAATTTTTCTCTTTTTCATTTATTGCATACAGCTGTGGGGAGAAAAGGGTGATCCGATGACTGCTACACACTGCAATGGTTTGGTGCTAGAAAAGCAGCATAGTACAAGCGACCTCTGCATAGGGCACAAGAGTAGTGTAAAATGTGGGGGTTTTGTTGTTGCTGTTGTTTTTCTTTTAACGTTTTTTTCTTTTTTTAAAATTCATTTATTTATTTATTTATTTATTTATTTATTTAATTATACATTACAGTTTATTCACTTTGTATTCCTGCTGTTAGACATTGGAAGAGGGAGAAAACAGGGAACAGGACAGGAGCCTACCACAGCGGGCCATTGAAAAACTCTATCCAGCAGAATCTCAAAGCAGATGCTGAGACTCACAACCAAACTCTGGGCAGAGTGCAGGGAATCTTATGAAAGAATGGGAGACAAAAAGGCCTGGAGGGGACAGTAGCTCCACAAGGAGACCAACAGAACCAAGCAATCTGGGCTAGTGGTCTTTTTTGAGACTGATGCTCCAACTGAGGACCATGCATGGAAATAACTTAAACCCCTGCACAGATGTAGCCCATGGCAGCTCAGTCTTCAAGTGAGTTCCCTAGTAAGGGAAACAGGGACTGTCTCTGACATGAACTAAATGGCTGGCTCTTTGATCACCTCCCTTTGAGGGGGGAACAGCCTTACCAGGCCACAGAGGAAGACAATGCAGCCAGTCCTGATGAGATTTGATAAGCTAGGGTCAAATAGAAGGGGCGGAGGACCTCCCCTATTAGTGGACTTGGGGAAGGGCATGGGAGGAGATGAGGGAGGGGGCTACAGCAGGGATACAAAGTGAATAAAATGTAATTTCATTTTCTTACAAGTAGTAACCAGTTTTCTTAATTTCCTGCCAGCCCTCTTCCCAATTTCTGCCCATTCAGTTCAAATGATTCTCGAAACATTTCTTCCCTCAGTTCCCCAACAGTGTGCTTAAACAGGCCGTTCTCCCAGCTGCAACAACTATTCTAGCCTACCTGCTCATCTCAGGTTCTCCTGGCTCAGCTGTCTTGTCTTCTCATTCTGCTAGCTCAATTTACTTTTAACTGTCTTCTATTTTCACCCTGCTCTATCTTTTCTTATCTAGCCCCACCCAATCTTGTTTCTTCCTTCACCAACTCTTTTCTCTGACTCTACTCTCTGATCCTACTCTTCTCTTCCCATACTCCAGCCCTACCCCAATCCTACTCATTCTCCTTTCTCCTTGCATCGACTGATTTCTCTGACTCCAGTCTTCTGCCACCTAGATAACCCGTCTCTCTTTCAGCCTTTGCTGGCTTTTTATGCTTTTTCTCCTGTTCCAGGAAGCCCAGGCAGCTGACAGTATAGGACATAGCGTCAAGCAGTTCTAACAGTAAAGCATTCTCAAGGGGCCAGTTGACTAGCAACTGGGGATCCTTTAAAGCTCCAGGAACAGAAAATAAATCACACTGAGAGTATTCAGACCTGAAATAATCTGACAGCCTTATGTATAAATTTTAATTTTTTTTAAATTTTAATTTTTTGGTTCTTTTTACTCTAAGGAGAGAAAGAACATGAATCTGTGTAGGTAGGGAGGTGGGGGATGATCTTGGAGGAGGAGAAAGAGTATGATAATACATTTTTATGAAAAAATTAATAAAAGAGAAGGAAAAAGTTAACTGGGGAGATAGAGGTGGTGTTTTGTGCCCTTAGTACTTGCATTATGGATGCTGAGGAATCATGATTGGGAGATTGCAGGGAAACTGGACTATCGAGCCAGTTCAAGGCCAGTCTACAGCACATAGTGAGAGTCTGACTCAAAAATGAAGTCAATCCCAAACATAAACAAATTAAAAAGCTGATTGGCTCTGTCAGATAGGAGACAGAAGGCTTCTATATAGCCTGATGAGGTAAAGTTTTAAAGTAGTTACGGAAAATAAATTCAGAATAAAATACTAGTTTCTCTTCCTTTAACTATGATATTTACACATTTATTACAGTTTTCCTATTCAAGCCTCATGATATTGCTTCTTTTCTTCCTGTTATAGACTATTGTTTTTTGAGGAGAAACACTTCTCTGATGCCATTCAGTTCATCCTGTACTGACCAGATCCCAGTGTAGTGTCTTAATAGTTATATTGTATGTGTACACTAATGTATTCTCATCTTCATGGTATTACAGTAAACCATTTTGATGAGTTATAAGTAGGTATTGATAAAATGGCCTTATTGTACCCAAAAAGGTGTGAGTAAAATCATTTTAATGTTTGTTCTAGGATAAACACCGAAACATAAGTTGTAACAATTGATTTAAAAGTGGAAGTTAAACTAAGCAATATTTAAAGAGCAGTCAAGTTTTATATTCTCAGATTCTAGTTTTGTTTCTTCTGTACATTTTAAATTAATATTTAAAAACTTTTAGTTAAGCGCCATGGTGCATGCCTTTAGTCTCTGCCCTTGTGAGACACAAGGTGTCTCTGAGATGGAAGCAGTTCTGTGATGTAATGTGCAGGTTTATATTCCGCGATGTTCATAAGCAAGAAAGAAGTAGTTGTTCTTCCTTCAATAACTGGTATCTCTATGATGTTTTGTGAATTACCTTTGCAGATGTGACTTTTTTCTTGGCTCAATAGTGTAGATGTTAAGTGTGGCTTGGAGTGTTAGCTAAGCTACACAGGCAGTAAGTGAGCTCTTTTCATTAAACCAGAAGTGGTGCCTTAGAAATAAACCCTAACGATGCAGTGAGTTTGCCCTTTCTGTGTTTGACTTCTCTCCCTACTAAAGTGAGTATGTGACTATGAACAGCTTTTACGCTCTGTGATGACTCCTGCATGTAGAACATGCATTTAATGTAGATGCACTAGAGGATATTTTCCAGAGACAGTGAAACCCTTTCTAGGAATAGAGATAGCACACTTATATACTTCTGATATGTCACCAAGAAATTTGCTAGGATGGCTAATTGGTTAATGGTGAAAAATCAGTTTTGGCAAGACTTAGTTTATTGTCAAGAAGGGTACCAATGACAATATTTTAATGGAGGGGACAGGAGCTCCAAAAGGAGAGCAACAGAACCAAGAAATCTGGGCACAGGGGTCTTTTCTGAGACTGAAACTCCAACCAAGGACCATACATGGAGATAACCTCGAACCCCTGCACAGATGTACCTCATGGCAGCTCAGTCTCCAAATGGGACCCTAGTAGAGGGAACAGGGACTGTCTCTGACATGAACTCAGTGGCTGGCTCTTTGATCACCTCCCCTTGAGGGGGGAACAGCCTTACCAGGCCACAAAGGAGGACAATGCAGCCAGTCCTGATGAGACCTGATAGGCTAGAGTCAGATGGAAGGGGAGAAGGACCTCCCCTATTAGTGAACTTGGAGCAGGGCATGGGAAGAGTTGAGAGAGGGAGGGTAGCATTGGGAGGGAATGAGAGAGGGGGCTACAGCTGGGATACAAATTGAATAAACTGTAATTAATATAAAAAATTAAAATTAAGAAAGATAAAAGATTATAAGCCATTTTTCTTACAAGAGTTGTACATTTTAACAGATTTTTGAAACAGATGGAGATATGACATTTAGTACTATAATTTACATGCTATAATGCAGATTTGTCTTGATAAAAAAAAGAAAGCAAAACAATGAAACCACTTCAAAAATTCAAAAGAAGCTTCTCATATTCTCATGTTATGTCTCTTAAACTTGGTCTGACTCAGTCAATTGAGAGACAAGACATCAGGTACAAAGACTACCGTACCAAGCTCTCTTTGGTAGGATTTAGTTTTCAACATTTTTAAATTCACAAAGTCGATGATCTTTTGTTTCCAAATGTGTCTCGTTTTTCATTCTGAAGTTGCTGCTTACTGAAATAGAACAGTGAATTATGTACTGCATCTGTTGGAGGAAGCAGGGTAACATTGAAGCATCTGTTTAGCATGGCTGCACATGTGTTCCATCTGCGCAGCAACTTCCTCTTTCTTTAATCCTGTGCCCTTGCTTTAATGGAATTAATTAAAAGGGTTTTCCCCCCACTGTCAGTTCAGCACAGATTTCTCTACATACGACACTGATTATGCTCTCCAAGCTAATCTAATCCAACATTTCTGTTACTAACAGTGCAGATACTCCTGGACTTAAGACGGAGTTATGCTCTGATAAACCCACTACAAATTCAAAATATTAGAAGTTAAAGGTGAATGTAATGCATCAAACAGCAATGCTGTAGGGTGTTCCTTCTTTTCCTTTGTGATCAGATGACAGCTGGAGTTGGGGTTCATCCACTCTCATGAAAGAGTATCATGTTGCATACTGCTAAGGTCCAGTCAAAGTCTGTTTGCTGTTGGATGTGTTGGGCTTTGTGCACCATCATAAACTAAATACACACACACACACACACACACACACACACACACATACATATATATATATAGCCACTATAACTCATGGCTTATCTGTATATGAATTATTGAGATTTTTGAGGGGGTAGAAACTTACAGAATGCATAGTGTGTGTGTGTGTGTGTGTGTGTGTGTGTGTGTGTGTGTGTGTGTGTTTATACTGATGTATATTTCAGTTTTGATCTGGTATTACCTAAATTTTGATTCGAATGTGGATTTTCTGACTGCGAGGTTACGAATGTTCTAACATTACTCTGCTCAGTTTAAACTCAAAGTATGCAATACTTTGAGTCACAGAATTATGTGATGGTTTTTTTATGTGATGGTTTTATAGTGTGATTATAATTGCCTTTTAACAGTGGGCTCATCTCAATGTATATAATAAAAAGCTGTTGAAATTTATATTAACTCACAATGTGAAAATCCTCTTGTAGTTCATTGCTAGCAAAAGAAAATGTATATACTAAAATCACACGTATTAGTTCTTCCGTTGTATATAAACTCACATTTAATTTCATCTTGGCTAGGTTTTAGATTTGAATCTTGTTTATTTCCAAAATAAAGCAAGATCTGTGAATGTTACTGCAAATAGTTACATGTGTGCATCAGAATAAGACCAAGAAAACTAGTCAGGATATTCAAGTCAGTTTCCCATGTGTTCTGAGTCTTACTAAGCTCTGTATAACTCCAGGACAATGTGCAAATGCTTTCTAGCACTGTATATAAGGGAACTATTAACAACCATCAGCTATAGGAAATTGTTCTCATGAAACACAAATCTTTCAAAAATTCGGACCAATTATAAAGTATGCATTGTATAATCTTAAGAAGATAAAGGAAGCGTTATACTTTGAGCCATATGGTATTTCTATTTGAAAGTCAGATTTTATACAAATGGAAGGGAAACCCCTACAATGTCAATTAGTGCAGAAGCAATAAGCTTTGCGGCACAGGCTAAGAAGCCATTCTCAGTGCGTCTTTTCAGTATGACCGGACAGTGTGATCTGACTTGGAATGAAATATCTTTGTTTGTTTTGCTTGTTTGGCCTTACAGCCTAGAACATGATCCATAGAAAATGGAGCGGAAATAACTTGAGGTGATTTTGTGAGGAGTGGGCCAGTGGAGTTATGACTGAGGGAAGTCTTGAGACAGAATCCCCAAATCACATTGTGTGAGTGAACTGCATTATAGACGTGTGGTGCAGCGCCAGACCGCAGACAGTGAACCAGGGAGGGCTGGGGAAGGAAGCTAGCCGGTTTAGAGGCTCACGTGCTCCAGCTGAGCACAGTACAAGCCGTAAAGATTTTACGTTTTTCTCTTTTTATTGCTGAAGGACTTTGAACAAGGAAGAATCAATGGCTCAGCATTTAGGAGTACTGGCTGGTCTTCTAGAAGACTCAGGCGTCTCACTCTAATTCCAGTTCTAGGGAGCTCACATCCTGTCTGGCCACCCAAAGCACTGCATCCATGCGGTGCACACGCCCGCAAGCAGAGAAAGCTAATCCTATATATAGAAGAAGAATAAATCAGTATTAAAGAAATGAATTTCACGCTTGAATGCATGGTGTTTTGATCAAGATCACCCGTTTCCTCAGTTGCAGTTTCTCCCCTGTTACCTCGCCACTGTCCTCCACAGCTTACTATGTCTGCTGATTTTCCTCACTGAGCTCACTAAGTGTGGGCCAATAGTTGTGTAAGTGCAGGGCCATCTCTTGGACTGTGCATGGTCTCTCAGGGGCTGGACTCTTGAAAAACAAAACAAAACAAAACAAAACAACCAACCAAACAACAACAACAACAAAAAAAAACACTTTCCCTTTCCCAACAGCCATCAGTTGTCAGCAGTTCCTCAGGTAACAGTAGGGCTCTGTGACTGCCTCTGCCCTCAGTGCTGAGATTTTGTTTAGCTTGTATATGTATGTGTGTGTGTGTGTGTGTGTGTGTCTGTGTGTGGAACTGCCGGAGTGGGTACAGGGGTCAGAGGACAACCTCAGATGCCAGTCATTACTTTTCACTCTTTTTGAGGCAGGGTGTTTTTCATTTTTCTTCTACTGTGCAGTCCAAGAAAATGGCTGGAGAACACCAGAGGTTCTCTTGTCTCTGACTTCCATCTCTCTATAGGGATTATAGATCACTTGTGCTACATATCTGGTTTTATGTAGGTTCTGGGGCTAAACCCAAGTCCTCATGTTTGTGCACTAGCACTTTTGTGACTCCATCTTGCCACGACAGAAGGACTTGTTTTGGATGAATGGTTCAGTCCATTTCTAGTTGCCCCTGTTATTTTAGACCTAAGGTAGGCAGAGCATCATGGCAGACTGGAGGGAGTGTGGCAGAGTGGCACGTGGAAGAAGAAGCTGGAAGAAATACGAGCAAGGGACCAAGGACAAGCTACAGCTTTCTGAGGCATGCACTGTTGCCCACTTCAACTAGGCTCTGCCTTCCACAGTTCATTACATTCTGTTCCTCTGTTCAAACTTTGAATCCACTGATGAATCAAAGAACAGATGATACCAGAACCTCACAATCTCATGATTTCTGGACATGGTCATATCACCAGAGAGGCTCTACTAGTCTCCCAGGCAGCTCTCAGTTGAGTCCAGTTGACCAGAAAGGTTAACGATCACATCTATGCACAGTTCCTCTTGTAATACAGAACAGGGACTGAAACACATTCTTGCCTCTTTATTCATGTTTGTGCAGTCCCCCCCTCCAATTCATAATGATTTCTGTGTCAATTATGCTGCCCATTCTTCTTCTGGGCCAATTTACATGGTTGCCCAAAGGTAGTTAGTCACTTTGATCTCCCTGGAGAGAAATACAGAAGTATTGTTGTGGGGTATTCATGAGAGAAGACTGCTTAAACAAGGGCTTGAGACAGTACAAAATCTTTATTAGCCAACCTGTGACTGCCCTGGGTGTTTGGGATGAAGTGTATGGATCACTGAGACTTTCTCAGGGTGAGCTTTTAAGCACAAAACTATGTCCATATAACCAGAAAAGTAAGAACAGAAGCCAAAAACCAAGGGTAGAACATTGAGCTATTTCCTGAGAGCTATGGACTTCGGTGGATTGGGTCTTTGTTTCCATTGTACCAGGTGGTACTGTCTATGTTCTGAGTCTTACAACCTGAATGGCAAGTCCATCATGGAGTCAGTTGTGCTAAGGTCTGGGATCCTACTAAGGACTCAGGCCTGTTGCGGTATAAACCGGGTGTATATCACTTAGCCGTTCGCTTGAAATTTCTGCCACCACAGTTAAAATTGAGTATTTTTTCTATCACAGAGTAAATGTTCTGATATTTCTGTACCTGTCGTGAAATATAGTCTGTCATAGCTGATGCTTCATGCAAAGCTGCTAATATAGTAGAAGGTCATCTGATAGTCTGTCATCATCTGCATATTTGAATGTGAATAATTGCATGGAAATAAAATAACAAATTCCTGTGTGCCTGATGAGAAACATTAGTTATCTTTTTGCAAGAAGGTAATACAGATATTTTGTATTTGACCAATTGACAGCTTTGTGTTCTTGGTCACTTTTAGTTAATTTTAAGAAGGCATAAGAAGAGAGGGGAATTAAGCCAGGAGTGGTGGCACATGCTTACAATCCCAGCACTCAGGGAGCTGAAGGCAGGCAGATCTATGTGAGTTCAAGGCCAGGCTGGTCTATGAAACAAGTCCAGGACAGCCAAGGCTACACAAAGAAACCCTGTCTCAAAAAATCCAATTTATTCACTGTGCTAAGAAGTAGAATATGTTCAAATAGTTTGGTGATTTTTCTTTAATTTCATTTTCATAATACACATTTTAATCTACATATTTAATACATTTACCACCATTTCCTTCTAAATTCGATGTAAATAAAATAATGTTATACCACATGCATGCTTGATGTCTGCGGATGTCATAAGAGTATGTTGGATCCTTGGAACTGGAATTACAGATTGCTGTGAGCCACCACATGGGTTCTAGGAACTGAACCTGAGTTTTCTGCAAGGGACAACAGCGCTCTTAACTGCTTTGTACCATTTCTCCAGCCTAACTGTTGTTAGAAATTTAGATGGAACAAACATTAAAAAAATTGTAAGATTATGTTTTACAAAATGGTTCTACCTATGTAATCACTAATTTGAGGCCTTCTGGAAGACATGTAAGTTCAAGCAAAAAGAGTACAGGATGCTGTGGAAAGCACTATTCATTTAAACTCAAAGTCACTATAGCAATAAAGGGATTTTCTGATGTCTAGACATAAAAATATTTAGAAAAAAAGCACAATTTTAAGTCAGAGGTATAATCCATAAAATCATCAGGGTCTGAGCTCTGAGATTGGAGGGCTCTGGGCTCAATCAGATTTTGTTCAGTTTAATTGGTAAAGGGTCCCCCCCGCCCCCCGCCGCCACCGTGTTTTACACAGAGTTTCAAGGGGAAAAACTGAGAGGCCTTAGGCTTCTGGCACCTGCCCAGTCACAGCTGGAGACTTTGACAGGAAGAGCTCCATTCTGTGGCTGCTCCTTGCAGGTGGCAGTTGAGGCTGCACAAAAGAGAAGCCCCTTTACAGGTGCTTTTTTTTTCTTTTTTTTAATTCTTTATTAATTACACTTTATTCACTTTGTATCCCCCTTGTAGTTCCCTCCTTCCTCCTGTTCCAATCCCTCCCTTCCTCCACCCTCTGCATGCATGCCCCTCCCCAAGTTCACTGATAGGGGAAGTCTTCTTTTCCTTCCTTCTGATCCTAGTCAATTAGGTCTCATCAGGAGTGGCTGCATTGTCTTCTTCTGTGGCCTGGTAAGGCTGCTTCCCCGTCAGGGGGAGGTAATTAAAGAGCAGGCCAATCAGTTCATGTCAGAGACAGTCCCTGTTCCTATGACAATGGAACCCACTTGGATACTGAACTGCCATGGGCTACATCTGTGCAGGGGCCTTAGTTTATCTCCATGCATAGTCCTTGGTTGGAGTATCAGTCTCAGGAAAGACCCCTGTGCTCAGATTCTTTTGGTTCTGTTGCTCTCTTTGTGGAGTTCCTGTCCTCTCCAGGTCTTACTGTTTCCCACTTCTTTCATAATATTCCCTGCACTCTGCCCAAAGGGGCAACCTTTGGGCAGAGTACAGGTGCTTTTTAAACAGAATGCCTTTGCTGCCTCGTTTGTCAGGAGATAGAAGTCCCTGCTCTGCTGCTGGCCACACCATCTTCCAGTTGAAAATTCACCTTCTTGAGGTAGGCTTGATTGGGAAACTTTAGGCTACATGGCTGTGCCTCAGGTTCAAGGAGTTTGAAAATGCAGAAGGTTGGACATAAAATGTAAAAAAAAAGAAAAAGAAAAAAAAAAAAAGAAAGGTGAGAAGAGTCGTTCCAGCATGTTAGCTGCTGCTTGATTCAGTTCAGCCTCCATACATTCTCTTCTCTATTACTAAGTTTTACGTGTTTGCTGAAAGTGCAAATGTCTGTTGTCCACACAGCTGCTGAAAAAGAAAAAGTAAAATGTTTTTGCATATCATTGAAGCCAGAAAATCCTTTCAGGGCTGGCTTTTTTTAATCAGAGGACAAGAAGGAAATGGAATGTGTATGCCGGCTTTGCTTTAGTGCTCCTGATGAGGCAAATGGCACTCAACAGAGAATTTTAGTGCTATGAAGGATGCCTTTGGTTGTTTTTTTTTTTTTTTTTACAAGTCAGCATGAGGAGAGTTAACACATACATTATTTAGTTATTTTTATCCAACACTAAATATTTGAAAACTTGGGTCCAATTTAGTATACCCCTGTTGAACATTTAAGTAAGGCCCTATGCTCACTGAAACTGAGCGAGCATATTTTCATGCTGCAATAAAGTTACAAGCTGTGTATTTTATCATTTAAGAAGTTGGAAAAATAAAATTGCTCATATTAAACCCACCTAATTTTGACAGCATGTTGATGGCATTTTCAAAGTATATTTACTTTTGATACAAAGTAGTGGAACACAGTCACAAAAAGAAAAAATGAAACATAAAATCAAATATATATGAATAATATCGTCATCACTCTACTTACACACTGAATAAAAATGTACTGACAACATATATATAATTTTAAACTATGGTTTGTAAAGCTTTGTAGAGATACAGGATATGAAGGATTTTTGAGATTTTTAAGCCTTGCTAAGACGTACTTAAACACTCATTTGTCATGTACACAGGTTTTAACCTTGTATTTAATATCTCATTACTTTTTAGTAAACATTAATGGCTCTTAAAGAGTATCACATATAGAAGCAGAAACAGTCTTAATGAAATGAGAAACTCCCATTATCCTTTTGATGTTCTTAATTTTAATGAAAAATTAATTTTTGAACTCAATAACTTTTGATTGATTAACAGGAATTCTAATCAACTATTATTGATGCTAACTTAGAGTTGTTTCTAAGTCAAAAATTAAATTAAATTAAATTAAATTAAATCCACTTTTTAATTTCCAGAAATATCTATTTTTTGTGTGGGAGCAATATGAGGAGAAATCCATTCAGCTTTATAGTCACCATTCCGGCAATGGCGGTCATGGGCGACGTGGCAAAGGTGGATTTCTACTTTTTGAGCAAGACTGCAAGGATGGTTTTGCAATTTGTCCATAGCACAAAGGTTGTAGATCATCCCGTTTCCAGTAGGCTAAGATGAAAGTGTTGTATGTTGCCAGGGCAGAAGCAACTGATGTCGGAGAAGACGGAGGCTACATGCCCGCAATAAGCAGTTGCAGGAATAGATTAGAAAGGTGTAGTTCGTTGTATAACTTCCGGATGCGGTCCTGGGCTTCCAAATGCACAAGTTAACAGGCTCTAGAGACAAGTCTTTTGAGAAGTTGAGAGTTAGATGAATAACAAAGGTGTGGGCTAGCAGCTTGCTCCCCTCGCCGTGTGATGCCCTCTATAAATTTTAAATGTGCACGTGTGTGCACTATGGGTGTGTGTCATGTATGCTTACATGTGCGTGAACATGGATTTCCGTGTGTGTACATGTGTGTGAGTTTGACAGGTGTCTTCTCTGGTGTTCTGGACTTGGCCACTGGGATGGAGTCTCTTTAAGAAGCTCTCGGTGATTCTGGCTTGTACAGATGGCCAGCTTCCTCCAGGAGCTCCCCATCTCTGCTCTGTGTGCTGAGGTTACAGGCGGCTACCACACCACACAGCATTTCATAGGGTTCTGGAGACCCAGGGTGGTTCTCAGGCTTTGTACCACAAGCGTTTTATCCACTGAGTTGTCTCTCTAGCCATCTCTGCAGTGTTTTGGTACAGCAGGAAGGAAGGCTTCACCTGAGGAACAGTTCTAGCATCACGTTCTGAGACTTCCAAGGTTCTAGAACATGGGCTAACTAATTCTCCCTTCCCTATAAATTATCATATTTCAGTTACTTAGTTATAGAACCATTATTATCTGATCACTTTCTGAGCTTCCTACCTCTATCACAAACTGGTACTTTTGATATATAGATTTTGAGAAACGCAGAAAATAGAACAGGGCAGTGTTTATCCATTTGGAGCTGGAATTCAAATGCCATTGCATAAGACCACAGAACTCCAGGTTCGAATCACAGAATTCCCCACTCTTCCCATTGCATCCTGTCATATGACAAATTCATCATCAACCATAACCCTATACAATGGTGCCTAGAAACCAAAGGCCGACTATTCCAAATAAAACAAATCTAATATTCAGTTTATTTAGTTACCATTTACTGAACACATGTACGCAAAACCCTTTGCAAAAGATGTTCCTCTTCTCTGCTGTAACAGAGAGACATGAAAACTAATCAGTATGATTGAATGCCATAAATACTATAATTCAGATCTGATCAGAGGAGAAAAAACTCAAAGTGGAACATGGCGGTATGTCCTAAAATGGAGGTGGTGTCACGAGGTTAAAAGTTGGTTGACAACACTTTTGTTCATATTGTTGATAATTTTTAGGCACTTTTTTTTTTTTAAAGCTTAGGTTGGCCTCGAATTCAGAAACTTCCTGACTAATGATTTTAGGCAGAAACTCAAGCAGGGAAAGAACCTGGAGGCAGGAAGGGAAGCAAGAGTCTGGGAGGAATGCTGCTCTGGAGGCAATGAGCTGGACATCCACACATCCATCCTTATTTAAGAAAATAAATTGTAAATAATAATTAATAGTAATAATGCTGATGATTATGTAAACAGGAGAAAAAGAATTAGTTAAAGATAAAACTGGGATAAAAAAAACAAGTTTGAACTTTCACCTGTATGAAAAATAAAACCAGCAATGAGTTTAATCTCTGAAAAAATATAAAAATTATCTTTTAGGACTTTCATTGATGTACTAAGAGTCAGCTTAAATTGTGGGCAATCAGCTGGAAGATTTGGCCAACAAGGGAGAGGACATACATCAAAAATCCTCCAGGTATGAAGACAGGTTGATCCCCTTAGCCTCCCAGAACAAGTCTCCCCTCCATATCTTAGCTACAGAACCCTAGGTGGGTCTGCAAATACAGTAGATTTGTCTTAGAATTTTGACCGTAGGCAGAATTTGAACGACGTAAGTAATTGTTTTCTGGAACAAGCTTCAGGGTGATATTTAGGGAATAGTGTAAATGTTAATACATTAATCTCTATGATCTTTGTAGCGAATGCTTGAAAAGCATTCTATCAAGGTAAAGCAGTACACAACAAACAAACATATTACATTGAGTTCCTAAATGTCAGCAGAGTATAGACGCCCAATAGGAATAAGCAGAAAGGAATTTACAATAATCAATTCGTGATTTTGCTTTTCAAAAAATCCATTGCACATTACTTTTTAGTAAATTGCCTTTTATTTGCTAACCTTTCGAAAATATTGTTTTCTATTAGAACTCTCTTTGGAATCTGAGAGAGAGAAGAGATTAATTATGCCTTAGAATTACAATACTAGTTACGTTATCCCCGTGGGCCTGGAGGGATGGCTAGCACTTTCCAGCATCTATGTTGTGACTCATAACCATTCATAACCCCATTTTCAGGGGCTCTAATTACCCCACATGTAATACACATATATGCAAACTGGCAAAGCATTCATACGCATAAAGTAAAATAAATAATTCTAAAAATTAAAAAATATATATCACCAGACAAAGCTAATAATTTCTTTGATAGTGAAAAATCCCTAGGAATTATAATGGCAAATCTCAATAGTTTCCCTTATTAAAGTCTGGCTATCTGTTTTTGGATTGTGATTATTAGGCAGGAGAGGATTTTATTGTAGGAAAATATTTCAAGTTGTTTATTGAGTCAAGAATATTAAATATATTAAATTTTGTTAATTGATATCCAAACCCAAGTTCTGCTAGTGAGTGGAAGAATCTCCATGGATTTATTTATCTATTTGTTTGTTTTCTTGCAGAAGAGTTTATTGGGGTCTCACAGTTTCAAAGGCTTGGAGACCATGTTCTATGTGGAGAGCATGGCAGATCAGCCATTCAACACCAAGGAAAATGTTCTTAGCTCTCACATCACAATAGAGAAGAGAGGGGCAGCACAATTCTCTGTCTTTCCCAACTTCACCTGTAAATTCAGAAAGTTCACATTTTGAACTTAATGCAGGGTTTAAGCTGTGACGTAATTTTGGGATTGCCAACACGGGATGCGTTGATGCATGCCTGCAATCCCAGAACTTGGGAAGGCAGCAGGCAGCTCTCTGTGAATTCAAGACCAGCCTGGTCTACAAACTGAGTCCAGGTCAGCCAAGGCTACACGGAGAAACTCTGTCTCAAAAAAATAACAAAAAAAAAAAAACAAGAAAAAATATTTTCAGAGAAAATCAATGAATGTTGTTTGCTCATGTTTCAAACACTCATCTAACTTGGCTGCACGACATCCTAGTGTTAGAATGTTTCCATCTTAAAATTTGCTCTTCAGACATTTGTGACCTACAAACAGGTACCCATGTGATATCTCAAAATTTCTGTCTTGAAGAATCTTGCTCTTGCTCCCTACAGCTCATTTCTACCTCACTCTCCTTTCTTTCTCATTGCTAAAACAATTTTTTCCCCTGATTTTGGTAAAACAAGTCTCATCTACTAAAGGTATTCATACTGAGTTCTTTTGATTCCTTCACCATCAACGTTTTACCATTGCTCATCACATTTTCTGTAATTTTTTTATAATCACATTTTGGTTGTTCCTTTATGTTTGATGTGATAATATAATCACATTATTTCCCCTTCCTTTTTCTTCCTACAAGTCTTCCCATCATTCCCCATTCCCTTCTAGTGTCTTCCTCTATACCCATCTTCTCTGGATCTACAGGTGATAGGCTGATTATCATTTATTTAATAGGTAACATCTTCATATAAGTGAATACATATCATATTTATCTTTCTGTGTCTGGGTTGCTTCACTCAGAATGATTTTTCCTAGTTCCGTCCATTTGCCTACAAATTTCATGATGTCATTTTTTTTTTGAAGAAATAGCGTAATACTCCATTGCATAAAAATTCTAGATTTTCTTTATGCATTCTTCTGTTGAGGGACATATAGGTTGTTTTCAATTTCTGGCTATTACAAAAAGAGCAGCAATAAGCATTGTTGAGTAATTGATCTTGTGGTAGTATGAAGCAACCTTTGGGTATATATGCAAGAGTGATGTATCTGGGCCTTGAGTGAGAATGACTCTTCTCTTATAATATCATAGAATATACCCTTTTACTACCTGCTCTTATATAAATATACATTGCTGCCTTTGTTCCAATGCATTTATTTACATAGGCTTCTACAACTCCTTCTATTATTTTGTATTTTTCATCGATGTGCATATCAATCAACACATAGTCCAATAATTTGAGCCGATGCCCAGTGCTTTATACAGGGCTGCTTTTCAGTTAGCATGTATGCTTATGGTCATAGCACTTACTCAAATATAAAACTTACTTTCTCAGATGCAAATGCTTGTTTGGTTTCTCCTGAGGGCTGTTCTGCTATGGATCTCAGGCTTTCCACATCCTAACATCTTCAGGGCTAACACTGAGCTTTTCGGTTTAATTATTTTTTACTGTTTTGCTGGAGGGTGGGCGGATGGTCTTTAGAATCCTGTTCAGATGCCAAGACTGGTATTCATCTTGATTGCTTGTAGCTCATGCCATAAAATAGTTACACAGTGTGAACATCCTCTACCCGGTAGAAATCCACCAGATTTTGATTATCTGTGCTAGTGAGGAACAATGAGATTTTTCTAATTCTGTTTGTCAAACAGTGCTTTTGTTTTCTAATTCTGTTTGTCAAACAGGGCATCTTTTTATTTATTTTCTTTAGGATATTTATTGGGCTTTATTACTGGATGGATGCTATTTGTTATTTTTACCTTTAGTTTGCTCAAATAATGTTATGTACTATGAATATGTAGAAGTATAGGTATTGCATGTGTTGTTACTGGCTTTCAGAGTGTCCCAACTGCCTTTTCAGCCACCCATCCTGGAAAGCTAGTTAAACAAATGATTGGTGGTAAAGCAGGAAAAGAGTTTATTCTCTGCATAATCACTGTGAAGAATAGAAGTAGAAGAGCCTAAAATCCATCTTCAATGTGCTTACAGAAATCTCGATGTTATATGAGACAGAGAATCAACAGCTAAGATTAGGGGTCTTCGTGTTAATAGTCCAGGTCACCTTGGTCTATTAATGATCTGGAATTGACTATATTAGGACCATCATCTCAGTATCTGCAATGTAGAGCTTCCTCAATGATAAGATTTCTGTTGCTTAGAGGGTAGTTTTGGTGGTTTGTCCTAAAATGTTCATCAGTTAGGATTGTTGTCACTGTGATCTAAGATAACTATTACAGAGAAATTCTCAGAAGAACTCATAAGAAATCCAAGAAAGAATTGGAAACAAAATGGACTCTATTATGTTAGCGATTGGGTCCTCTGTCAGTAGGAATGGAAACTGGAAGTTTCTCTATTAGCCTGCAGTCCTGATGGTCTCTGTGGAGTGGCAAAGATTCTTAAATCTGTGCAGAAATAGGTTTGCATTCTTAGGACTTAGTCACAAAATGTGGCTTTGACATTATGGTGGAAGAAATGAGGAAATAAACGCATGGAAAATAATTTCCCTTTCAGCAGTGTTTCAAAATTGGCATTCATATTTCATTGAGAATAACCCAATTACAAGGCCACAGTTACCTTCAATGGAGTATAGAAAATGTAATCTCTAACTGTGTTAACTATTTGCTCAGCTAAAACTACTACTCTATAAGAGAGATATGTTTTATATAACAATTATCAATCTGCATGTCACATTTTTCCTGTCTATCTTCTGTTAATTTTAGTGTGTTTGTATCTTAAATGAATAAGTGTTTTATAAGATAATGAAGAGAATAAAAGAAAAAGAACTGGATCTTGAACAAGAATGAGTTAACTGAATAGGTCAAGTGGCTCAACCTCACACATTGCCAGGAATGTGCTTCTTGTCTGTCCAGTCCTGGGTTAGCTTTTGGGAAGTGAGCACTGTGTCCTAGGAATTCTCTTCTTGATAAGAATTTTCTTTTGTGCTTGAAGACTCCACTCAAAAGATAACAATGTGATTAGATAATTCATAAAAACCCATATGGATTCTCCTTTCAGGGACTAGAGTCTAGATAGCTGAGCTCACTCATGCAAATACTTATATTACTGACTTACTATAAAAACTCTGAGAACACCAAGAACTAGGAGGAAGTTTTTGGTTAAAAGCATCAAGGACAAATTGTCATGTGTTCTTTCAGGGAAGACTCACTCCACACATTTGCTGGATTTGAACTTGAAAGCCTGTGTTTGTTTGTTTGTTTTCACAAGACTTTTCCTCTTGCTTTTTAATTCATGCCATTTTGTTATAGTAAAACAGTAACTGTATTGCAGCATTTTTTAATCCAATGGCCTTTCTGGTAATTAATCAAGCTGAAAGTAGGCTTTGGAACATGACTTGAATTCCAAACTCTTCCAAGAAATAAATCCAGCTCACAGTCTAATGCATAAATGAATATATTAAAAATTCAGAAGGAAAACTTCCCTTTTTTCCTAAGCTCACACTGACTGTATGAAAAAGTTGTGGTAACTGAAGTCGCAAGGATATTCTCACTCGGTGATGCTGTCTAGTGGAAGGATGAGTTTAGGCTCTTGTTCTTTGCTCCTTTTTGGACTTCCTCCCATGGATGAGGCAGCAAGAAGGTCCTTCCAAGGTCCAACTCCTTTAGTCCAGACTTCTAGCCTCCAAAATCATGGACTGATAAAGTTGTAGTGATTGTAAATCATCTATTCTATGGTGTTCTGTCTGAGCAGTAACAAACGAGCTGAAATACACTGCTTTAGGCATCTCTGATAGGGACTGCTGTGCACTAATTGAACTGTCCCAGGGAGAATTTGAAACGAAACAAACAAAACAAACAAACAAACAAACAAACAAACAAATAAAACAATGTCGTGTTATTTGTCACAATGGGAACTTTTTTCTTTCTTTTTTTTTTCTTTCTTTCTTTTTTTTTTTTTTTGCAGTAAACTGCTACAATAGCTCAATCTCTCCATTATCCTAAAATTCAGGCATGAACAGCTTGAAATTTGGATATTTTAGAAGCCTAATCTACTAAAGGAACATAGCAATAAAATGACTGCCATGACATTCTTGCTCAGCCAATCATTGGAGAAGCTTTCTCCTGCGGCAAAAGGGGACACATATAGAGACCCACAGCGAGATATTATGCAGAGAGTAAGAGACCTCTGAATACTCAGTCCTAAGTAGGAGCCTCCCGAGGGACTCAGCGAACCCTGAGGAGAGACAACAGAAAGAGTGCAAGAGCAAGAAGGGATGGAAGACAACAAGAAAACAAGGCTTTGTAAACACAGCACGGCCTACCCACATATGAATTCACAGATACAGAGGCAGCATGCACAGGGCCAGCATGGATCTGCACCAGATGGGCTCCTAGAGCTGAAAGAGAAAAATGGACACATGCCCTATCTTTAACCCAGAAGCTGCAAGAAGCTGTAAGCCTTGAAAATGAAAATTTAAGATTTTTGCTAAGAAGTCTCAACAGGGAAACAAACCACGCTTCAGTGAAGGCTGCACGCGCATTAGTAGATGGCCAACAGAAAATGAATCCAATGGTATTCTGAAGAGCCCTTGTTACAATGTCATTCTACGGTTTTTCTTTTTTGTTTAAAATCGTATTTATTTTACTTGTTCTTCCCTACAGGCTATTGTTTTTGTGTTTTTATGGGATTCCCGAGTGTGCTAACAAGTGGGTGTCTGAATCTATCTGATTCTTGGGCTTTTTCTTGGCCTCTTTTTCTTTTGTTTGTTCTGTCCTGTTCTGATGTGTTGTGTTCTTATTATTATTATGTTATATTTTATTTTTCTTATCCCTTAGAAGCCTGATGTTTTCTAGTGAGAGACGTGGATTTGGATGGGTCTTGGCGGAAGTGACTGGAAGCAGTTGGTGGGAGGGAAAGCTTAATCACGATACAGCATACGATTATATGACTGTATGTCAACAAAAGACAATATTAGATATTACAAGATAATAAGGAAAAGCAGCTCGTTTTAGAGTCATGGACACCACAGTATTTTTGTGTGTTCTTTTCTTTGCAGTTCGCTGTTTTGTTTTCTTGTTAGGGGTGGTTGGTGTTGTTTCGAGATGTTGTTTTTTGAGGAAGAACTTGAAATTGGGTGGGTGGAGAGGGTGGAAAATCTGGCAGGTCTTGGGGAAAGGGAAAATATGATTGAAGTTTATAAAAATTTGAAGCTGTTTTAAATAACAATAAAACTATAATAAAAAGGTAAATAGTTTAGGTTTGGCTCCCTCTTCTTGCCTCTGCCCTCTCCTCCATGATTTCCAGAGCCCTCAGTGATTCTGAATCCCCTAATATGTGCTTCATGGATCACTTTTCTTTTTTTTCTTTTTATTTATTTATCTTTAATTTTTTTAAATAGTTTTTTTTTGGGGGGGGGTCGGGGGTGACACAGGGTTTCTCTGTGTGTTAGAGCCCTGCCTGTCCTGGACTGGCTTTATAGAACAGGTTGTCCTTGAACTCATGAAGATCTGCCTGCCTCTGCTTTGAGTGCTGGGATTAAAGGCGTGTACCACCTTGTCAGATCACTTTCTTTTATTTTCTCTCTCTCTTTCTTTCTTATTAATTAATTTATTTGCTTTACATCCTGATTGCAGCCCCTCCCTCCTCTCCTACTAATATCACCCTTCCTTCTTCTTCCTCCCTCCCTTATTCCTCAGAAGAGGAGAACCCTCTTCCAATCCACCCACCCCAGCTCATCAAGTCATACCAGGACTGAACATTTTCTATTTCCCTGTGCCTTTGTCAGGGGAGTGATCAAAAAGCAGGCATCAGAATCCATGTCAGAGTCAGCCTCGGCTTCCTTTACTAAGGGACCCACATGAATCCTGAGCTGTCCTGAGCTATATCTGTGTAGGAGGCCTAGGTCCAGTCTACGCATGGTCCTTGGTTGGTGTTTCAGTCTGCACAAGCTCCTCTGGGCCCTGGTTAGTTGACTCTGTTTGTCTTGTAGAGCTCCTGTCACTTCCAGGTCCTAGGATGTCTTTTTTTAATTTAATTTAATTTTATTAATAACACTTTATTCACTTTGTATCCCCACATTAGCCCCTTCCTCTTCCCCTCCTGGTCTCACCCTCCCACTCCC
The DNA here is from genome assembly GCF_907164565.1 of Psammomys obesus. Lineage (NCBI taxonomy): Eukaryota > Metazoa > Chordata > Mammalia > Rodentia > Muridae > Psammomys > Psammomys obesus. The sequence goes on along the minus strand of NW_026587216.1, from coordinate 47,570,396 downwards.
TTCTTCACACATACCCCTCCCCAAGTCCACTGATAGGGGAGGTCCTCCTCTCCTTCCTTCTGATCTTAGTCTATCAGATCTCATCAGGAGTGGCTGCATTGTCTTCCTCTGTGGTCTAGTAAGGCTGCTCCCCCCTTAGGGGGAGATGATCAAAGAGCAGGCCAATCAGTTTATGTCAGAGGCAGTCCCTCTTCCCATTACTATGTCACCCACTTGGACACTAAACTGCCATGGGCTACATCTGTGCAGGGGTTCTAGGTTATCTCCATGCCTGGTACTTGGTTGGAGTATGAGTCTCTGGGAAGACCCCTGTATTCAAATTTTCTAGTTTTGTTGCTCTCCTTGTGGGGTTCCTGTCCTCTCCAGCTCTTACTATTTCCCACTTCTTTCATAAGATTCCATGCACTCTGCCCAACAGTTGGCCATAAGTCTCAGCGGCTGCTTTGATAGTCTGCAGGGCAGAGGCTTTCAGAGGCCCTCTGTGGCAGGTTCCTAGCTTGTTTCCTGTTTTCTTCTTCTTCTGATGTCCATCCTCTTTGCCTTTCTCAATGGGGATTGATCATTTTTGTCAGGGTCCTATCTCTTGATTAGTTTCTTTAAGTTGGAATTTATCACTACTGCATTTAATTAAGAACAACATTAACACAATATTTGTGGTGTCATTCAAATGAATGGTAAATATGAGAAAAATCAATCAATTCAGTTACATTAAAAATAAAAAAAACATATGGTTATGCTAATCTTGATTGTCAGCTTGTCACACCTGGGAAGACAGAACCTCAGCTGAAGATCTGTCTTCATCAGTTTGACTTGTGGGCACATCTTGATTTCTAGTTGGTATAGGCGGACATAGCCCACTGTTGGCAGTAAAATTCCTAGGCAGCTGAGCCTGGATTATATAAGAAAGTTAGCTGAGCATGAGCTAGAGAGAGAGAAAGAGAGAGAGAGAGAGAGAGAGAGAGAGAGAGGGAGTCAGGTAGACAGACAGAGACAGAGAGACGAGAGTGAGAGAGAGATGAGAGAGACAGACACAGACACAGAGAGAGACAGACACACAGAGAGAATAATCAGTATTTTCCATGGTTTCTGATTCATAGTCCTGGCTTTATTTTCTACTGTCTTCCCTCAATGATGGACTGTCTCCTGTAATACGAAATATATTTTTTCCTACTCATGATGGCTTTTGCCAATGTTTAATGACAATAACAGAGAGCAATCTAAAACTGATTCTGAATGTCTGCTATGTCTCCCTAAATACCAAACTCCCCTCTAAAGCAGTTGTTTTATAAAAATAATATAAGTAAGACATGTGTTTTTAATTACTAATTTTTGAAGCAATCTTATTTCTATTTTTTATTTCTTTGAGACGGAATAAAAATGAATAGGAAAGAGTACACACTGGTTAAAAGATAAATTATTTTATTTCTAATGATAACAAGCAATCATTCAATCAAATCAGTCAGTTGATCAACTATGTAGGGATCAACTATTGATTATTTAATACATAGTACACATCATACATATTTAATACATAGTACATTCTTTGTCCTGTATATACAAGATTAAATAAGCAATACAAGATAATAACAAAGAAGTTTGATCAAGAAGAAATGATTCCAGTTTTGACAAGATATATAAAAAAATAGAATAGAAAATGTCCATGTTGGAGTTTTGACCAATGCAATGGAGGAGTCTTTATGTGTCCGAAAAAAATAAGTATGACAAAGGAGAGATGATATCTGAGTTTAATTTCAAAAGGAGGGAGTTTTTATAAATGAAACGAGCAAGGAGGTAAAGAAATAAAATAGGTTATTCATAATAGATTATTAGAGATAATAAACAATGCTAGTTAAATATTAAAATGCTCATAATAAGTATTTTTTTAATGTATTAGTAGATGGCTAGGTGAAAATTTGCAACTTACATCGACAATTTGAAGTAATGATAGTTTTTCTTTTGTCTTTGTGGTATATATATGATTTTGAGTGTAAGTTTGTACTTAGCTGTGTGGAGGCCAGAACTCTCTTGTTAAATATGGAACTCGCCAATTTTGCTAGCCTGGCTGGCAAACAAGTCCCACAGATTCCTCTGTCATTATCTCGGCAGCACTGGGGTCACAGGTGTTCTCTGCCATACTAGCTTTTAAAAAACATATAAATGTGATATATCTTTAAAAAATTAATTTAACTTTGATATCACTTCCACCTCTTGGTTACCTCCTCCTTCTCCTCCCATATCCCTCTAAGTCCTTTTCAAATTCATGACCTCATCATCCTATTAATATCATTTATATTTGAGTTCTGGGGATTTAATAACTTATCAGGGATTTTGTTGCTGGATAAAACTAATTTTCCCTCTTTTAGAGACCCTTGCGTGCCTACAGGTTTTTATTAAGAGGTGAGGTTTATGAAGTTTTCTCTGCCCTTGTTGGCATGTTAACCGGTAGTGTCATTATTCGAGTTTGTTTGGGTAAGGATACTGTTGAGGTTTCACAGATGCAGCTTCCCTGTCATGACTGCATGAAACTTTCTCACACAAACAGGAGATCCTGGTCTCTGACTCTTACAGTCTTCTCTTCCCCTCCTGTAAAGTTCTCTGAGCCATAAGTACAGAGGTTGTATTGTATGGAACAGTTGGGGCTGGACGGCCCCCTGGGTTTCTTACTCTCTGCATTCTGACCAGCTGTAGATCTTTGAAGAACACTTTCTGTGTTACAAAATGATTCTTCATTGATGGGGCTGGTGAGATTTGCACCTGCTTGTAGGCAAAGGATAAATATTTAGAATACGGTTTAGATATATAAATTATATTGCTTTAGTAAGATGGCAGTTGTAGGCTATCTTTAGGGTCTATGTCCTCTCCAGTCACAAACAGTTGTCTTTATTTATGGTACCAACCATGAATTCCCTCCAGTTGAGGGAAACATCCGTTCAAATAGAAACTGTTGGTCACTCCCCACAGCAGCCCTACTGCCTGGCCTGACTAGGATTTGTTTTGGTTTGGAGTCTTTACAGCTGGCTAGAAGCATTGTTTTCTTTCCTTGGCAGTTTGCGAACCAATTCTAATAGAGCGAGCCGGTCTGTGGGGAAAAGCTTCCAGGTCAGTTTCAGCTTAGTTGTTCCAAGTTATACCTTAAGTATGTGGTGTCTGCAGCCATCTTACTTTCAATTTCTAGGAGGCAACCATGGGTTATGGCAATCGCCTACAGAATTTTGGAGGAAATCTCTTGCGCACGTCTCACTAAGGAGGTGAAGAGTGGTTTCATGTGCTTGACACTGGGTTTAAGTTACATAGCTCTGGTTCTTGGGTGCATTAGCAACTCATATGGTGTGTGTGTGTGTGTGTGTGTGTGTATTATATACTTTTAAGTAAGTTTATAAAATAAGATTTCCTTTTAGCTTTTAAAAGTATCATTACTGTGATTTATATTTACTTTCACTTTTTATGTAAGTTCTGGGATCTGAAGAGCATTTTACTGAGTAAGTCATCATGATTTTTAAGGTTTCTCTTTTCCCTGTTACCATTCTGTACGGTTAGTGAGTTCAAGCTCACGCATCGCTTGGCTATGTTTCAGAAACAACAATGAAAACGTGCAGTGTAACTAAACATTGTGAAGGAAACAAACCCTGACAACTTCAGATTTTTTTGAGAAGCATAATTTTATTTAATATGAAAATAAAATTATCTGCTACAAGTTATTCTAAATTTGGACAGAAAACGTACCACACTCTTTTTGGTTTTTATGCTAGATAAATTTCCGGCTTTACCATTCACCCCACATGAACCTGACACGCAGGAGGATGGGTAAACTGCAGTGGGTCACATGGTCTGTACCCATCTTTGAGTACCTGTGGTTTTGAAGTGTAAAGAAGGAAACTATGAAGCATTGATTGGCAGCTGTTGTTACATAGTCCTCATTCTGCTAATAATCCTAGTCAGCATGTTTCCAAGCCATCAGAAGTCTCTTTTCCCTTAAGTACCTGTCTTCTTCCCTATTTTAGTCATCTTTTGCAATTTTTTTTGAGGACCCTAATGTGGCTCTCATATAACCTATTCCCATTTTTTCATTCCATTTCTTCTTCTTTTGTATGGTATGTGAGCCTTTTCTAGCTTAAATTACTTATTTCACCGGTATTTGAACAGGTTTATGAAATACTTGCATCTCTTATGAAAACACTGTAAGGTTTTGTCAGAAAGAGTTGGAGGCTTTGGTTATAATAACTACATAGAGTAAAGCTTCTCATTTTGGAAAGGGAGAACTTGGTGTGGTAGGGATGAGAAGGACAACCAGTGTCAGTGTGTTTCAGATTGCTTGCACTTGAACTCTAGGGCTGTGAAGTAACTTTCTCTTTAATGATGGGAAGCATTGGAGTAGACCGATATTTTAGCAACCAGGATCACTGCTAAAGTAGTTGGCACTTAACCATGATTTTTAAAAGTCTATTTCAGGTCTTGTCTAGGATGTGTATTTGATCCATAAATGTTTAGCCATGAGGACAAAGTGGAATGAGTTATACCAAGAGTGAGAAGTTAAGAAAAAGAAAATAAATTAATTAATGCCCATTATAAAAATGTATTGTTTATACAAAAAGAAACTATAGGTTGTCTAGATTCTTCAGTTTGGTTACCTTGAGCTGTCTTAGGTTATGTTATTCTGTCTAAATTACAGAAAGGATTTGTTCTCCTTTATGGGTAGTTCTTACTGTGGACAGGAGTAGTGGAGGTTAGTTTTTCTGGGAAAGTAGCCACAGCTGAGATTTTGGGTGCAAACTACCTCAGAGTGTATCTAGCCATCATATTTCATTATATGGAGGAGTTCTGCCTGTGGGTACTTGCTCAAATTAGTTCTCAAAGAACTAACTCTTGAGCAGGAATAATCTATATTTATGTTAGGTGAGCTATCACAGCCAAAGAAAGAGACCTGGGGTATGTCAAGAGGGAGTGTTGGAGGAGCAGAAGAGAGAAAAAGGACTTCATTTCTGGTAGAGATGTTTCTCACTATTCTTCCTTTTAAAATTGTGAAATATATTTTTGTCAAACATCTTATACTGTTAGTTGGAGAAAAGTAACTAAAACAGATTGTTCAAACAATTCTCTAGAAACTTTCAGTGGATTCTGGGTTTTAGATAACTTTCTCAATTTGTTTTGAAATTTAAATGACAGTCTTTAGATTTTGTTAGTAAAAAGTAGGGGGAAAAAAAGAACGTAAGCATTTAAAAATTTTTCCAAGCCAAAAAGCCTTTATGTTTTCAATTCTAACTCATTTAGTTAAAAAAAAAAAATCATTCCTGAAACTCTTCTGCTCTGTCCCTATTGGAACTGGCTTCTGGAACTCAAGCTGCTACTTATTAGGCCGCACCTACCACCTACAGATATGCTCTCTGTGCTTTAGATTAGCAAATAGTTTCTTGTTTCCCTCTCTTGCTTTTCTGAATACATGTTGTCTTGGTCTGGTATGGCTGGAATGATAAAAATATTACAGATTGGGTGGCTTGAGCCATGGCTTCATAAAACTTTACAGCTTGTAACTAACCCCTTATTGCACAAGGATTTTTTTTTTCCGATTTTCTAATTATATTTATGTACAGAAAACTTAGCAGTTAGTGGCGAGTGCTTTGTCCTCTTCCTTTTCCAGCTTGGGAATGGGAGCCACAGATTTAGGACCCAGGACGCTGCCTCCCCAGTGGCTGTGGAGCTCATGGTGTCTGTTGCTTTAATTGGTTCTAATAGCCTTCGCTCCTTTAGTCAGAGCAGCCTTGTCTTCCGAGTTAACCTGTGTGAAGGCTACGGTGGTGTGAGTCTTCCTGTGGACCAGCCGCCCAGCCTGGCCTTTCCCTGATGATATGGTAGGGCCCCCCATCTTTCCACACAGAGCACGGCTCAATGAGGTCTACATCCTGGGCAATCACCACCAGCTGAGCCTTCTTGTTCTGACAGTACTGACCCCTGCTCGAAGGACAGCTGCTCTCTTAGTTGGGACCTCCCCTTTCCCAGCAGCTTTCTTCTCAGCATGGGCCAGTGGCCTCTGCTTCTTCTCTGCTTTTTCTCTGGCCTGTGCCTGTGGGCAAGCTTAGGCGGCTGGGTGGCTGTTCTTGGGTCCAGGGCCTGGGTGAACTGGTGAATGGCAGGAGGTACTTTGAGCCGCTTATAGAGGGTGGCCCTCTGAAGCTGCAGCCTAACGTAGCGGGGCCATTTGACCAAGCGCGTGAGATCTCTTTTGGGCTGGATGTCCTGCCCAGTGCCGAAATTCTTGGGCCTTTTCTCAAACAAAGGACTGACCACCTTTTTGGCCTCCTGTTTGTTTATGATGGCGGGGGTTGGGGCCACCTTCTTCCCTTTGGCCTTCTTTCCCTTTGGCATCTTGCTGGGATAGAGGAGTGCACAAGGAATTCTTAAGTGACTTGAGTACATAAACATATATAATAGGTGTACAAGCCAAATGTTTACTGATAATAAATCATAAAAGAAAAATCCAATTATTTGACATATGTACATAATTTCACCACTTAATAAAAGTTTAAACAGATTTTCATCTTAATGATGTGGTTCTGCTTATTTTTAAATACTTATATCTTGCTGAATATTTAATACTACAGAATGTAGAACACCTTCAACATTTTGCAGAATTGATTACTGTTTTGATTTTTGTTATAATTGTCATGCTGAAAACGCTGCTTTACAAAAACACATATTACAAAATGTCAGAAGAATATTTGGGGCCATTTCAGAAATTGTTAGAAATTTTGTCATAATTCTAAGCCAGATTCATTTAATGAGTTTTTTAATGACACACAAGTCATTAAATCAAAGAGCAATTTTAAAAATCAAACATAATGTTCTAACTCCATGTCATTAAAAGCTGTACTAATTTGAAACTTACATGATAAGGAGTGATTGTAGGAAAATATTAAAAGCCTGAGTTTTCCACAATTAAACCATGATTTTTCTATGAGAGCAAAAAACTTTGTATGCATAGTAAAAACAGTGCATAATGTGTACTGGTTTCAAAGCTGAGCATTATTCATTGCTGGTGCAGAACACGACACCGTGCCCGGTGCCCAGCGGACATGTGGTATGGTCAGAACTACACATTTGGATGAACTCGGTCATGTGATGCCCCTTGGGGCATGGCCCACAGTTTAACAAGTAGAGATTTGAACAACAGCGATGGTATGGAGGCTGAAAGCGCAAAATCAAGGTCTGCTGTGCTGAACGTGAGTTGTTTCTCCCTATGTTATTTCTTGCACATGGGTAAGGGAGAAGAGGATAAGCCTCTCTGTAGTTCTCAGGAAGATTTTAGCCACATACTTATAATCTATTTAACTTTAATTGTCTTCTGATCCCAAATATAGCCAACACTGGCTTCAATAGAGGAATCTGAGTATGGGCAAGTTGCACACACATTCATTTTTGTAAGAAATAATTTGTCTTCATGCCTTACTTTTATATAGATTAAATTCTTAACTGCTGACTCTTTTGTATAACACTCCTTTGTTTTGAAATGCAGATGTATATTTCACAACTTCTCTTCACTCACCAGCCCAGTATTTCTTTACCTTTATTGATGTTAGACTGAAGATGTCCCTTATGTTTGAAAGAAAGTTGCATCTGTTGAGTGATGATTCTAATTAATGTTTGATGCAGAATGGCAGTAAAGGTCTAGTGGGAAAACGTGAAAGTCCCTCTAAGCCATAAAATGTTACGTCAATAGAAAACAGGACTGCTTTGTTATTTACTAAAGGATGATTGCCAATTTTGAGCATTGCCTCTCATTTATATGTGAATTAAATAAAACACCACACACTTTTGTGTTAAATATTGTTTTATAGACTAAAGATGCATCAAGGAACGTGATCTACCTTCAAAAATTTAGTCCACATGGACTTCAAACTGACCGTAAGGGATTGAAATTATTTTATTGATCCACAGGAAAACTCTGAAAGAGACTAGGAGAGTTAAAGGAGCTTCTAGTGTTATGGCGATAATTTGTCCTCAGGTTTCCAGAACAGACACTTGTGTCATGTACTCGGCATGCCTCTCTGGGTGGAATCGACAGCACATTTTGAATTTTAATATCAGCCTTTCTTGTATATGTCATTAGATTTTTATCTAATGATTTATGTATCATGAGGCTTTTATTCTGCTTGTTATGAGTCCTTTTTTCTGATTTGGGCAATTGGAATTGCAAACGTGTCCCTTCCCAGTTATAGGAGGCTCGCTCTCTGTTCCCAATCTTTCCTGATTTGTCTGATATAGTCACATTGTTTGATAGTATTTTTGCAAGTGGTCTAAACTCCCTGGGTGTTGGTATGCTGGGGAGGACATGAAAGTAATTAAAATTCTTCCTTCACTGGATTGTTATGAGGTTGAAGTGCTCCATCAGTGCTGTGTTGATAATGGAGACCCAGTCAGCAATCATGATTCACTGATTAGAAGCTACCAGGCTCAAGGTCTGTTGTTTAGAAGTGGGAAAATTGCGGGAGGATATTTCACAGGAGGTATAGGTCACTGTTCTCAAAATAAGCAGCAAGTGTACGAAGCCTCACTATTTAGCTGTAGCCTCCCTCCCTTCTGTATGCTCATGTGTTGGATGTAGAATGAGGAATTTATTATTTATCAAATCCTACTTAGCATTCACTGAATTTTAAGATGCCATCAACATCATGTATATGTAGTCAAATAACTCAGTTTCTGTTTATTAAAGGAGAGAGAGAGAGAGAAGATCATGTTTCTCAGCTGGAATTAATTTCTTTGCTCTTTGGTTGTTTGATGGCTGGATGAGTTTTGGTTTGGATTTTGTCTTTTATATCATTAAAAAGATTGATTTTTTTTTTAAATTGCAAATAGATTCTTTGTCAAACAGTATATCTGGATTCTAGTTTCCTCTCTCTCCACTCTTCCCAGTTTCTCCTTACCTCTCCTCCCCTCCCTTCTAGGACCATCCCCTTTCTCTCTTTCTTTAGAAAAGGACAGGCTCATAAAAGACAACAACCAAGCATACCAAAATAAAATATTATAAGATGAAGGAAAAACTTTCATATTGAAGTTGGACATGGCAATCCAGGAGTAGGAAGAATTCTAAACCAGGCAAAAGGGTCAGAGACCTGTTCATTCTCACAGTGCCATAAAAATACTAAGCTAATAGCTATAATACACATATGCAAGGACCTGCTGTTGACCCATGCTTGCTGTGTCAGTCTCTGTGAGATCATACATGCATTGCTGAGTTGATTCTGCAGAGAACCACAATGACATACTTTAAAAACTTGTACTCTACCAAATTGGAAAATCAAAGAAAGAAAGAAAGAAAGAAAGAAAGAAAGAAAGAAAGGAAGGAAGGAAGAAAGAAAGAAAAAAGGATAATTTTCTGGATAGGTACCATTTATGAAAATAGATACAAATATATTCAATGAAATCTTTGCAAACTAAATCTAAAAACACATCAGAAAGAGCATCACCAAGATCAAGTAGGCTTCATACCAGAGGTACAAGGGTGGCTTAATATAAAAAAATTAGTGAATATAATCCACTATATGAATAAACTGAAAGATAAAAAAAACATGATCATCTCATTAGATGAAAAAAAAAAAAGGCTCTTGACAAAATCTAACACCCATTAATGGTAAAAGTTCGGGAGAAATTAGGAATACAAAGGACATACTTGAACATAATAAAGACAATTTATATCAAGCCTATAGCCAACATCAAATTGAATGGAGAGAAACTCAAAGTAAGTAAATTAAAATCAGGAACAAAACACTCCATATCTATTAAATATAGAAGGTAGTTTCTAGCTAGAGCAATAAGACAACTGAGGGAGATTGAGGAGATCCAAACTGTAAAGGAAGAAGTCAAAGTGTTGTTATTTGCAGATGATATGATAAGACACATAAGTAGCCCTAAAAATTCCACCTGGGAGCTACTAAGGCTGATAAACACTTCCAGTGAAGTCGCTGGATACAAGATTAACTTAAAAAATCAGTTGTCTACATATGGACAAATGATAAATGGACTGAGAAAGTGATCAGGGAAACAACACCTTTCACAACAACCTTAAATAATATAAAATATCTTGGGGTAACTCTAACCAAGCAAGTAGAAGACTTGTATGATAAAAATTTCAAGTCTTTCAAAAAAGAAATTAAGGAAGATATAAAAAGATGGAGAGAGCGGGGAGGCGGGGCAAGATGGCAGCGCCGGGAGGACTCTCATTCTGAGGAGCAGCACAGCAGGATTAGCACAGTGACCAGCAATCAGAACTCGCGGCCATAAAACACAAGTGGTTGTGTTTCTCAGGTGAGAGGATACCCCACGGTGGGGGATTCGATCAGCTTTAACTCACCCGGCTAAACCGCGGAAGAGATCCCCGTTCCGCCAGGCGCTTGGTCGCCAGCCCAGAGCTACCCACCAGCACGATCTGGTCACGGTCCCAGACTGAACTGTGGGCCCACAACACCATAGACTGGATTTCCCAGTCGAGAGATAACCCCACGGAGCAGGAAACAATTGGGACCGACCCCAGGTTACCCAGACATCCCCTGGAAAAGACTCGGGTTCCGCGGGTGCCCCAGGAGCCAGCCCGGACCCAGAGCCGGGAGGGACAAAGGCGCCTGCCTGCACAGAGCCCTGCCTGCGCGCGTGATTCGCCGCCTCAGATAGAACTGTGGGCACCAGGGCACCAGGGCACCAGACTGCGTGTCTCTGGCAGGAGGAAACCCTCAGCGGAGGGGGTCAGCAGCTCTAACGCTTAGGACACCCAGCACCAAAACACTTCCTGGACTCACGCAGACTCTAGTGCAGGCAGAAGCGCTGTGCTCTGCCACCATTGTTGAGTTCCCCTGGGGCACTGGGACACACAGCTGCATCCTCGGACCTGCAGGAGCCGAAGAGCCATTACAGCAGCCCTCAGATACTGTGCCAGGGATCGGCCAGTTGTCCTTGGCTGGACTGCCAAAACTGTAGGAATCCCTGATCCTTCAGGGGGGCTGCACCCACAGCGTCTGGACCAGAGTGGTGCCTACAGCCGCCATCCCAGACAGAGACACACAGCTTCTGGTCCAGAGTGAGGCACCCAGCCTCCAGACCAGAACAGTGCCCCCAGGCGCCAACTCAACCTAGGTGCACATTCTCCAGGTCCAGAGCAGAGCAATCAGCCTTTGGCCCAGAGACTTGCTGAGTGCACCTCCCACTTTCTCAGACAGAACTGTGCGCCCCAGGATAACAGACTGAGTTTCCCTGTTGGGAGAAAACCCCATAGCTAGGGAATCAGCAGTTTCTTCAAGAGGACTGTACATGGAAATTTAGTGAGCAGCAGCACACTAAATTTATAACAAGAAACCCAGCAGTGGGGCAGCTGTCTTGAGAAATTTTATGGGTAAGAGGAGATCCCCCCCTGCCTAACATAGACCACAGCTACTACTCAGGGCTATAAACCTGAGGTGAGCAGTGGCATCTCCGGAGAAACACTGGCCATACAGTGACCATAACCAAAAAGCAGAGAAGGACTCCTTCAGGAAAAATCATCTTCCGGCCAAGGGGATACTCCCTACCTCAGGACTCCAGGAAGCACAGAAACTAACAGCCAAAACCTAAATCAGCCCAATGGGTAGAGGTCAGTGTAAAGGCTCAACCAACAAAAGACAGAGCAATATGGCATCTCCAGAACCCAGCCATCCAGGGGTGAACAGCCCTGAACAATGCAGCATAATAGAAAATCAAGAAGATGACCTTACATCTATGTTGATGAAGAGAATAAAAGAGGAAACAGATAAAATACGTAAAGAATTAGAGGAAGATAAAACCAAACAGATCATGGCTATCCGTAAAGAAATGGAGGAAGATAAAGACAAGCAAATTAGGGCCATCCGTGAAGAAATATGGGAAGATGCAGCCAAACAGCTTGTGGCCTTCAGAGAAGAAATAATTAAATCACTGAAAGAAATCAAAGAGACAGAGTTGAAGGAACTAAAAGAAAAAGAGGAAAATACAAGCAGACAGGTGAAGGAAGTAAACAAAACAACTCAAGACCTGAAGATAGAACTAGAAAAATTAAAGAAAACACAAATGGAGGAAATAATGGAGAGGAAGAATTTAGGGAAGAAAACAGGAACTACAGAGGTAAGCATAACCAACAGAATACAAGAAATGGAAGAAAGAATCTCAGGTGTAGAAGATACAATGGAAGAAATCGATGTATCTGTCAAAGAAAATGTTAAATCCAAAAATTCCTGACACAGACCGTCCAAGAAATCCAAGACAATATGAAAAGACAAAACCTAAGAATAATAGGAATAGAGGAAAAAGAAGACTCCCTTCTCCAAGGCCCAGAAAATATTTTCAACAAAATCATTGAAGAAAAGTTCCCCAAGTTAAAAGAGAAGCCAATAAGGATACATGAGGCCTACAGAACACCCAACAAATTTGACCAGAAAAGAAAATCCTCCCGCCACATAATAATCAAAACAGGAAGTATACAGAACAAAGAAAAAATACTAAAAGCTGCAAGGGAAAAAGGCCAAGTAACATATAATGGCAAACCCATTAGAATCACACCTGACTTTTCAACAGAAACTATGAAAGCCAGAAGGGCCTGGACAGATATCATGCAGACCCTAAGAGAACACAGATGTCAACCCAGGCTACTATACCCTGCAAAACTCTCAGTCCTCATAGACGGAGAAAACAAGATATTCAATGACAAAAACAAATTTCAACAATACCTACACACAAATCCAGCATTACAGAAGACACTGGAAGGGAAAATACAACCCAAGAAAATTAGCTTCTGTCAAGAAAACACAGGAAATAATTAACCCTACTAGAGCAAAACAAAAAGCAACCAAGCACACAAACTTATGAACACAGCCAACATCAAAATCAAAGGATCTAACAGCCACTGGTCATTAATCTCTCTCAACATCAATGGACTCAACTCTCCAGTAAAAAGACACAGATTAACAGAATGGATACGTAAACAAAACCCAGCAATCTGTTGCATACAAGAAACACACCTAAGACACAAAGATAGACATTACCTGAGGGTAAAAGGTTGGAAGACGACTTTCCAAGCAAACGGACCCAAGAAACAAGCAGGAGTAGCCATTCTAATATCTGATAAAATAGACTTTCAACCAAAATTAATAAAAAGAGATGAGGAAGGACACTTCATACTCATCAAGGGAAAATTCCACCAGGAAGACATCACAATCCTGAACATCTATGCCCCAAATACAAGAGCACCCACATTTGTAAAAGAAACATTGATAAAATTTAAACCACATATAGATCCCCACACATTAATAGTGGGAGACTTCAACACCCCACTCTCAACAAAGGACAGGTCAACAAAACAGAAATTAAACAAAGAAACAATATCTCTGACAGAGGTCATGAATCAAATGGACCTCACAGACATCTACAGAACTTTACACCCAAACACAAAAGAATTTACCTTCTTCTCAGCACCTCATGGAACCTTCTCCAAAATAGACCATAAAGTTGGTCACAAAGCAAGCCTCAACAGATACAAGAAGACTGAAATAATCCCTTGTATCCTGTCTGATCACCATGGAATAAAGCTGGACTTCAACAACAACAGAAATAGCAAAAAGCCTACACACTCATGGAAACTGAACAACTTGTTACTAAATGACAGCTGGGTCAGGGAAGAAATAAAGAAAGAAATTAAAGCCTTTCTAGAACTCAATGAAAATGAAGACACAACATACCCTAACTTGTGGGACACAATGAAAGCAGTGCTAAGAGGAAAGTTCATAGCACTAAGTGCCTTCAAGAAGAAATTTGAGACAGCTCATTCAAGCAACTTAATGGCCCACTTAAAAACCCTAGAAAAAGAAGAAGCAGACACACCAAAAAGGAGTAGACGGCTGGAAATAATCAAACTCAGGGCTGAAATCAATCAATTAGAAACGAATAAAACAATTCAAAGAATCAATGAAACCAAGAGCTGGTTCTTTGAGAAAATCAACAAGATAGACAAACCCTTAGCCAAGCTAACTAAAAGGCAGAGAGACACCACCCAAATCAACAAAATCAGAAATGAAAGGGGGGACATAACTACAAACACTGAGGAAATCCAAACAATCATTAGGACTTACTTCAAAAGTCTATACTCAACAAAATTTGAAAATCTAAATGAAATGGACAATTTTCTTGATCGATTTGACTCAACAAAGCTGAATCAGGACCAGGTAAATCAACTAAATAGTCCTATATCCCCCAAAGAAATAGAAGCAGTCATCAAAAGTCTCCCATCCAAAAAAAGCCCAGGACCAGATGGCTTCAGCGCAGAATTCTACCAGACCTTCAAAGAAGAGCTAACTCCAATTCTCTTCAAACTATTCCACAAAATAGAAACAGAAGGAACATTACCAAATTCATTCTATGAAGCCACAATCACCTTGGTACCTAAACCTCACAAAGACTCAACAAAGAAAGAGAATTTCAGGCCAATCTCCCTTATGAACATTGATGCAAAAATACTTAACAAAATACTTGCAAACCGGATCCAAGAACACATCAAAGATATTATCCACTATGACCAAGTAGGCTTCATCCCAGGTATGCAGGGGTGGTTCAATATACGGAAATCCATCAATGTGATCCACCATATTAACAAACTGAAAGAAAAAAACCACATGATAATCTCCCTAGATGCTGAAAAAGCATTTGAAAAAATCCAACATCCATTCATGTTTAAAGTACTGGAGAGATCAGGGATACAAGGCACATATCTAAACATAGTAAAGGCGATATACAGCAAGCCTATAGCCAACATCAAACTGAACGGAGAGAAACTTAAAGCAATCCCTCTGAAATCAGGGACAAGACAAGGCTGCCCACTGTCTCCATATCTCTTCAACATAGTGCTGGAAGTCCTTGCTAGAGCAATAAGATAGTCGAAGGAGATCAAGGGGATACAGATGGGAAAAGAAGAAGTCAAATTATCACTATTTGCAGATGATATGATAGTATATATGAGTGACCCCAAAAACTCTACCAGGGAACTCCTACAGCTGATAAACACCTTCAGCAAAGTGGCCAGATATAAAATTAACTCAAAAAAATCAGTAGCACTCCTGTATACAAAAGACAAAAGGGCTGAGAAAGAAATTAGAGAAACAACACCATTCACAATAGCCACAAATGACATAAAGTACCTTGGTGTAACCCTAACCAAGCAAGTCAAAGACTTGTATGAAAAAAATTTCAAATCTCTGAAGAAAGAATTAGAGGAAGATATGAGAAGATGGAAAGATCTCCCATGCTCATGGCTTGGCAGGATTAACATAGTAAAAATGGCCATCTTACCAAAAGCAATCTACAGATTTAATGCAATTCCCATCAAATTGCCAACACAATTCTTTACAGACCTGGAAAGAAAAATTCTCAACTTCGTATGGAATAACAAGAAACCGAGAATTGCTAAAACAATCCTCTACAATAAAAGATCTTCTGGAGGTATCTCCATCCCTGATCTCAAGCTGTACTATAGAGCAACAGTTATAAAAACTGCATGGTACTGGCATAGAAACAGAATGGTGGATCAATGAAATCGAACAGAAGACCCAGAAATAAACCCACACACTTACGAACACCTGATTTTTGACAAAGATGCCAAAACCATACAATGGAAAAAAGATAGCATCTTTAACAAATGGTGCTGGTCCAACTGGATGTCTACATGTAGAAAAATGCAAATAGATCCATACTTATCACCCTGCACAAAACTGAAGTCCAAGTGGATCAAAGACCTCAACATAAAACCAGACACATTAAATCGGCTAGAAAAAAAAGTGGGGAATACCCTAGAACTCATTGGTACAGGAGAAAACTTCCTGAACAGAACACCAACAGCACAGGCTCTAAGAGCAACAATCAATAAATGGGACCTCATGAATTTGAAAAGCTTCTGTAAAGCAAAGGACACCGTCATCAAAACAAAGCGACTGGCTACAGATTGGGAAAGAATCATCACCAACCCTCTATCTGACAGAGGACTCATATCCAATATATATAAAGAACTAAACAAGCTGAAAAGCAGCAAACCAAGTAATCCACTTAAAAAATGGGGAACAGAGGTAAAGAGAGAATTCTCTGTAGAGAAATATCGAATGGCAGAGAAGCACTTAAAGAAATGCTCAACCTCATTAGCCATTAGGGAAATGCAAATCAAAACAACCCTGAGATTTCACCTTACACCCATCAGAATGGCCAAGATGAAAAACTCAAGGGACAACACATGCTGGAGAGGTTGTGGAGAAAGGGGAACCCTTCTCCACTGCTGGTGGGAATGTAAACTGGTACAACCACTCTGGAAATCAATCTGGCGCTTTCTCAGACAACTAGGAATAGCGCTTCCTCAAGATCCAGCCATACCACTCCTAGGCATATACCCAAAAGAGGCGCAAGTACACAACAAGGACATTTGTTCAACCATGTTTGTAGCAGCTTTATTTGTAATAGCCAGAAGCTGGAAACAACCCAGATGCCCCTCAACTGAAGAATGGATGCAGAAACTGTGGTACATCTATACAATGGAGTATTACTCAGCAATGAAAAATAAGGAAATCATGAAATTTGCAGGTAAATGGTGGGACCTGGAAAGGATCATCCTGAGTGAGTTGACCCAGAAGCAAAAAGACACTCACGGTATATACTCACTCATATAAACATACAATATAGAATAAACCCACTAAAAGCTGTACATCTAAACAAACTAAGCAAAAGAGAGGACCCTAACTAAAATGTTCAATCCCCATCCTGAAAGGCAAAGAGGATGGACATCAGAAGAAAAAGAAAATAGGAAACAACCTGGGAACCTGCTACAGAGGGCCTCTGAAAGCCAGAAAAAAACAGGAAACAACCTTGGAACCTGCCACAGAGGGCCTCTGAAAGCTTCTGCAGTATAGACTGTCAAAGCAGATGCTGAGCCTGATGGCCAACTGATGGGCAGAGTGAATGGAATTTTATGTAAGAAGTGGGAAATAGTAAGAGCTGGAGGGAACGGGAACTCCACAAGCAGAGCAACAGAACAAGATAATTTGAACACAGGGAACTTCCCA
>NW_026587216.1:47508306-47548312 GCF_907164565.1 Psammomys obesus | reverse complement strand
ATGGCAGTTCAGTGTCCAAGTGGGTTCCATAGTAATGGGAAGAGGGACTGCCTCTGACATAATCTGATTGGCCGGCTCGTTGATCACT
This sequence comes from Psammomys obesus, assembly GCF_907164565.1. Taxonomy (NCBI): domain Eukaryota; kingdom Metazoa; phylum Chordata; class Mammalia; order Rodentia; family Muridae; genus Psammomys; species Psammomys obesus. Next base: position 47,548,224 of record NW_026587216.1, on the reverse strand, counting down.
TCCCCCTGAGGGGGGAGCAGCCTTACCAGGCCACAGTAGAGGACAATGCAGCCACTTTTGATGAGAACTGATAGACTAAGATCAGAAAGAAGGAGAGGAGGACCTCCCCTATCAGTGGACTTGGGGAGTGGCATGCATGCAGAAAGGGGAGGGAGGGTGGGATTGGCAGGGGAGGAGGGAGGGGCTCATGGGGGGATACAACATGAATAAAGTGTAATTAATAAAAAAAATAAAAGATTTAAAAAAAATAAAGAAAAGAAAAGGAAAAAAAAAAAGATGGAGAGATCTCCCATGTTCATGGATCATTAGGATTAACACTGAAAAAATGACCATCCTTGCAAAAGCAATCTACAGATTCAATGCAATCCCCATCAAAATTCCAACACAATTCTTTACAGATCTTAAAAGAATAGTTTCCAACTTTATATGAAAAAACAAAACGGACTCAAGTGACAACACATGCTGGAGAGGTTGTGGAGAAAGGGGAACCCTCCTCCATTGCTGGTGGGAATGTAAACTGGTACAACCACTTTGGAAGTCAATCTGGCGCTTACTCAGACAATTAAGAATAACGCTTCCTCAAGACCCAGCTATACCACTGCTAGGTATATACCCAAAATTTGCTCAAGTACACAACAAGGACATTTGCTCAACCATGTTTGTAGCAGCTTTATTCGTAATAGCCAGAACCTGGTGAAAGGGTTAGACTAACTTTGTAACCTGTATGTCTTCTAAAGCCTATAGTTTTGAGATTTAGGTTCAGGTTAAGCTAAAGCCTCTTAGTACCTTTCCAGAGAACGGAGAAATGTGACCCTATCTGTGAGGACAGATATAAAAAAAAAGTGAGCAAGCAATGACCTTCACTCAGCAAAAAGAATGACCAGATCCTTGTCTTCCAGATAGTGTTTCTTAGCAACCAACCCAGACGGCCTCAATCCTTTTTCTGAGTAGCTCCTGACCTCCAGCCAAGAGCCCACAGCCCTAATTTTCAAGGATGAGCTAAACATCCCCACCTTCAATTGCAGCTGCATCCACACTTGGCAGGACTGGCCAAGCTTGAGCACCTAAGACTAACCAATTATCTTACTTTATAGCTTCCTCATCCAACCCTAAATTGCCAAAACTGCAACTTCAAATTTCCCGCAATTTTTCTTTTAAAAACCTAAGGCCTTTGTCTCCTGGTGCCACTCTTTGCTGACCAGCAGGGGTGACCCCATTGTGCAATGGTTAAATTAAACCTCTTGCTTTTACATCGAGTCGTAGTCTGTGGGGGTTTCTGGGAAGGGCATGATCTTGAACTCCTGAGCTGTGAGACCCCAGGTCTTACACTGTAAACAACCCAGATGTCCATCAATGGAGGAATGGATGCAGAAATTGTGGTATTTTGCACAATGGAATACTACTCAGCAATCAAAAATGAGGAAACCATGAAATTTGCAGGCAAATGGTGGGATCTAGAAAAGATCATTCTGAGTGAAGTATCCCAGAAGGAGAAAGACAAATGTGGTATATACTCGCTTATATAGACCTACAAGATATGATAAACATAATGAAACATAATGAAGTCTATACACACCTAAAGAAGATAAACAAGAAAGCAGACACGAGGTAAGATGATCAATCCTCACTTAGAAAGACAAATGAGATGTGCATAGGACGTATGACAGGAGTCTACCTGAGAAGGCATCTGAAAGACCCTACTAAGCAGCATTTCAAAACAAATACTAAGACTCATAACCAAACCTTTGGCAGAAGGGGAGTTAGTATGATGGGGAAAGGATAGGAGCCCCACAAGGACCAAATATATCTGGGCACAGGGTTTTTTTCTGAAACTGTTTCTTCAATCAAGGACCATGTATGGATATAACCTAGAACCTTTACTCGGACGAAGCTCCTGGTAGCTCAATAACCAATTGGTTTCCCATAATAAGGGGAACAGGGACTATCTCTGACAGAAACTCAAGGGTAGGCTCTTTGACCTCCCCACCCCTCAAGGGAGGAGCAGTCCTGCTAGGCCACAGAGGAGGACTTTGCAGCCAGCCCTGAAGATACCTGATAAAACAGGGTCAGACGAAAGGGGAGGAGGTCCTCCCCAATCCGTGGACTTGGAAAGGGGCAGAGAGAAGCTGAGGGAGGGAGGGTAGGATTGGGAGGGAATGAGGGAGCAGGATACAGCTGGGATACAGAGTTAATAAAATGTAACTAATAATAATAAAGAATAAAAAAAAGAAAAAACAAAACAGGATAACTGAAATAACCCTGAATAATAAAAGAACTACTGGAGTTATCACCATCCCTGATTTCAAGCTGTGCTAAAGAGCTATAATAACAAAAACTGCATCATACTGGCATAAAAACAGCTGCAGTGATCAATGGTATCGAATTGAAGACCCAGACATAAATCCAAACACATATGGTCACCTCCATTTTGATAAAGTAGCCAGAAATACATACTGGAAGAAAATAAAACATCTTCAATAATTTTTGCTGGTCAAACTGGATGTATTCATGTAGAAGAATACAAATATTTCCATATTAATCACCTTACACAAAATTCAGGTCTAGTTAGACAAACAACTTCAATCTTTATCTGAAGGAAGGTTGGGATTTACTGCCACTTGTTGTGAATGAAAAGTAGTTAAATTGTTGACTTAGAATTTCAAATCACCCAGGAACAATTTCAACTGTGAGGGAAATAATATGTAAGTTTAGAAGGAGGAGATTTCTTTGAATATCTCCTAAACATTTAGCTTTCCCATTTTTTTCATTAAATAAGATGTATTGTCATTATAAATTTCTCAATATTACCAAAAAGACAACATTAGTCATGAAAAAAATGTAGTGTTACATCACTTTTAGACAATTGTATTATGAGAATTTAGAAGCTTAGTTTCCTTATATTTATATTCATTTTTGAAAGTAGTACCGTAAGACTTGACCTGAGAAATACTTCCATGGTCCCTTAAAGGATGATCCATACCAGATCATAACATTATGCTGCTGGCTTCCAAATGCTCACATCTATCTCATCTTTAACCCATCTAAAAGCACTCTCACAGTCTTCAAACGCCCATCGTCGTTCAAAAGTTTATGTTTAAAGTATCCTATGAGATTCAAGGCAAACCCATACCTGTGAGTTCTGCAAAATAAACATAAAAATTATATCCTTCCAACATACAATGGAGGGAGACTGTCTACTTTCTTCCTTAAAAAAGCGGAAGGAATAAAAGTACAGCAAGGAGGAACGGAGCCAACGCAATAGAGAAAAGAGCTGATAAATTCTGCAGCTTCATGTCCACCATTCAAGCTCTGAACAGGTTGGTCAGTAATGCCCCACTGGCCTTACCAGTTGCATCACTGCCTGAAGCTTTGCTCAGGAGACATTTCATGCTATTGAATTTGCAGCTTTGAGGGTCTACACTGTCTTCATCAGTACTCTTACAACTTTACGCAGCCTGCCTTCTCAAGCATTTCTTGGGTGGGAGTGGGAGAAGACAAAGGAGGGGGCTACAGTCTAGATGTAAAGTGAATACAGTAAAAATACTAAATTTAAAAACTTTCTCATAGGGAATTTGATTCTGGTATACATTATCTGACTTGCTTTTTTTCTTTTTCTTTTTTTTTTTCTGAAATATCGGTGGAAGCCTCCATGCAGTGCTTGCCTTCTGAGTGCCTGCAAAATTGACATCATATGGAAGATATCAAGTTCTATAGCTATCTTAAGCAATAGTAGGGATGTTTTCCATCATGACAGCAGTGGGCTCTGAGTGCCTGGATGGTTAAATATGATACATGTAATACAAGTCCTGGGAAGACAGCTTTCTAGACAGCTCTGTGTGTGAGGGTGTCACCAAGTTTCTCTCTTCGCAAGGCACAGTCTTTTAAATGAGAGACTCTGACTGGCTGTGCTTACTGATTTCTGAGTTGTTCCAGGAAAACAAAAAAAAAAAGAGGGAGAGAGGTTGCCTTTTAAAATGACATTGACATTTTATTCGTTTTTTTTACAATTTTATTTTATTTTTTACAATTTATTCATTATATATCCTGACTAAAGCCCCCTCCCTTAACTCCTCCCAGTTCCACCGTCATTCCCTTGTCCCTCCTACCCCTTCCACTAGTCCACGGAAAGGGGGAGTTCTCCTTCTTGCCATCTCCCCCCAAAACATTAATCCCCACCTCCAAAACCCTGAGTCAAAATAAATTCCTTCAGTTGCTTTGTCAGGTATTTAATGATGGCCACAAATAAAAACATTACTTCTGTGTATTTTTCTTCCAATTATTGTATTAACTTAGTGAAAAAAAAAAAAAAGCAACAAAAAGACAAAAACAAAAACAAGACAAAACAAAGCCCGCAGAGCCCCATGCCATGGTCTAATGCTGATCTGTCTCGAAATGTTCACACCAGAGTAGTCTTACTAACTTAGGTCTTCTTAGATCAGTCTCTCTGCACATCTCAGGCTGGCTCCAAATTTGCAATGCCACAGCTCTTCCACCTCTGTCTTCTTCCTGCCTCCCAACCGTTATACCCTTGCTTTTCAAGTGCTGGTGTCACAGACACATTCATCATTCCTAGCTTAGCTCACTTATTATGTTTAAACTCTGTCTCCCTCAAAGTCTCCAGACATGGACAGAATACAGAGATGTTCTTTGCCACAGTGTAACACAAATGGACTTCAGTCTAATTTGCAGTAGAGTCCTTATTCCCATCTGATACGTCATAAGCCCAGTCTTTACTATTCTCATTCTTGTCAAGATTCTGGTCTTCTGAGCAGTCATAAGAGACATACAGAAGGCAGAGTTTATAGCATTCTAGACTTGTTCTAGCCTACTTCTTCTGACCTTTGCAAGAAGTAAGGAGTAGGCTTCTGCAGCCCCCTCCCCCGCCCCACACACACTTAGAACCAAAGTTCTGTCTGATTTTATTGTAGTAAATAGGTAACATTTTATTGTTGTGAGCAAATATCTGAAAAAGTACTTCAAGAGAGGGAAGTTTTAACCTAGCCTCACAGTTTTACAGACTGCAACTCACAGCTGGCTAGATCATTGACCAGGCCTGGGGTAAGGGGAGAACCTACACCCTATGCCCTTCAAAGGCCTGGTTCTTGCCTTACTTCCTTCAACACACCCCAGCTCCTAGTTTCAGCACTTCCCAATAATCAAATTATGAGTCCACCAACATCACTGACATTGATTAGGTAATAAATCTCAAGATTCATTCACCTCCTATCATTTGGGGACCTCCCATACAGGGCACAGCCTTCACCACATGTGTTGTTTTTTTTCACCCACATTTAATTCACAAAACATAACATTATATTCTGACATTTTCAGCTCATTCTGAATTTTCCTTTTATTGCAATGAGTGTAATTCAAGCAACTCACTAATGAGGTAAATGCTTTTAGAATAAAAAGCGTTAAATGACTTCTCTTTGATGAGCAAAATTCAAACGCTGAAGTTTATTGGTAGCTTTTTGCTTTTTAAATTTTCATGAATAGACAGATTTGACTGCAAGGTAACAGCAATGCCAGACAAATTTGACAATTTCCAGGAGACCAAAGAATACTTTGATGCCTCTGAAACTATAGCTAAGAGCAGACATCTCACCTAGGGTCATCATCAGGCAGCCGCTCAGCTTGACAGTCTTTGTCAATGTTTTGTCCCTGTGGTACTGGAGCATTTTTTTTTTTCCTTTAAAGAGTTTTGTGGTATTTTCCCTAGAGTCCTTGCATTTTGAATTTAAAAATATGTATGGCATTCTAAATTTGGCAGTCTAAATATGTTTTAGACTTGATTTCAGTCCAATAAGTATAATTTAATATGAAACAAGTATAACTTTGAGAATATGTCTAAGGTATTTAAATGATTCATTTAGTTTTAACGCATTCTGAAGTAGGTGTCTGTAATTCAAGCCCATTTATCTCCTTCTTACTATGTGCCTCTCTCAAAATGCTTACACTTGTCATACTCATCATCGGGCTGAAGAAATGTTAAGACCCCATGATCTAATTACTTGTAACTTATGCTGAAATTTTAAAAGAAAGTGATATCTCTTCTTTGACTAGCTGGAAATTATAGTAAATGCCAAAGTAGGGTTTGTTTTGTTTTCTAATGCAGCTGCATTGCTGTAGGATACTGTGATTTTATATATATAATTTATTTATTTATCTATCTATCTATTTATTTATTTATTTATTTATCTATTTCTTTATTTAGCTATTTATCTATTTAGCTATTTGGTATTGGGGCTTGAACTCTGTGCTGCAATAATGCTGCTTCCCAAATCTCTTTATTTCTTCCATTGTGAAGCCACAGCTTGTATGGCTAAGTAGGAGGTAGCATCTTTTTAAATATACTTTTTTCTCACTTGTCCAAGGGAGAAGTACACTCAGAGAAAGATCTGTTCCATAACTAGTTACAACTAAAAATTGAATAACAATTTATTTAGATCAATTTAATTATAAAGAAGCACTCAAAACAATTGACAATTACTTTTTCACAAAATGGCCAAATTCATATACATATAAAGTTTAATTTAAACAGGAATTGTACATACACAGTTATGAAAAACAATAGATTGCTTATAAGTAAAACCAAAAATCTGTTCTAAAATTATAGAACAACAATGTTATATATGAAGAAAACATAACAGTAGTGTTAAGAAACAAAACAGTTTCATTAAGTATGTTGGAAACCAGCAAGGATTATGATGGGCTTTGGGGACATTTAATTGAACTCTCTTCTTAACCAAATAATTGACTTAATGAAATGAGTATATCACATGATGCATCCATGATACACTCGTTACTGTACACATTTATCCACCGTCTTGCATCATCCATCAGTCTATATACTTACCCTCCATTGGAAAGGGCATGGCCTCGGGAGAGGTATGTTCTCTGTACCTGACCTTGCCTCTGTTGCTGGGCAACAGGTCCTCTGAAGAAGTGCCTTCTGGCAAAGCAGCTGAATGTTTATACACAATGTTAGAAACCAGTTTAATTGGCAGCCTTGGGAAGTGCTACTTAGAAGAATGAATTAGAATTCCACATCAACAGATATCAAAATGAAATGACTAAAATAAAAATACTGAAATCAGGAATCTTTCAAGTTAAAGAATGAATCCATTTATCAAGTTGTGACAGCAATGCAGCTAAATAGCTTTGTAACACAGCATTATAGCTCTGTAGTGTAAATGCTCTCAATGATCTTGAGTCAGTAGCCCCAGTGCTCATTAACTTTTTAAAATGATATTTTATAAAGATTTCTATCTAAAATGGTGAAAATTGTAAAAATGTTTTAAGTACTTTAAAGTCTAGGTTCAGTAATCTATAGTATGTAATTGATGTCTTTCCATCGTCTTTTGATATTGTCTTCTGCTCTAGGTTTGGGCTGGGAGAGGCATTAGCACAGAGCAGAGAATTAGCCTGTGGCATGCACTGAGAATGATGACTAAGGAGCGCAGTGAGGATACAACAGAGATCTGAAGCAGCTGCAACATAGGGAAAGGGCTTGTTACCCACAAGGGCTTTAGCAGTTTTTTTTTTCTTTTTTTAAATATTTATTTATTTATTTTATACTTTTTATTTTTTTTAGATTAATCACAGGTTATTTACTTTGTATCCCAGCTGTAGCCCCTCCCTCATTCTGTGCACCAACCTGACCTAAAATGAGCTTGACTAAGGCTGTATTATGAGCTATGAGATAAAAAAGTTGAGTAATACATGAGTTTCCTATTGCTGTGGTAATGAAGTGCTAAACAACAGCTGACCTAAAATAATGCTATTAACCATTACACAGCTCTGGAGGCCACCAGTCTGCACTAAGCTTTCACAGGGCCAGGTTCTCTCTCGACACTCTAGAAAAAAAAATCCTATTTTCACAAAAGATTTATTTTGGTTGTGAGCCTAACCTTTACTGGCTGACCCATCTCTCCAGCCCCGTGAAAACCCAGCCACAAGGGAACTGTCATCTATGCCTATCAGAAGAGGAAAGATTAGCTTTCTCCTACAAAGTGGCAGTGGTGCATCAAGCACTCAGGGCAGGCCCCAGGGTTAGTTCACCATATAACGGAGTCCCGAGATTTTGTGTATACTTTTATTTGGTTATAGTTTTTTTTTGGGGGGGGATTATATATATATATATTTGTTTTTTTATGGGGGTTCGTTGTATTAGGATTTTGTTTGGTTTTGAAAAAGAACATAAAGTTGGGTGGGTAAGGAGGGGGAGAGAAGCAGGAAGAACTGGGCAGAGGCTGAATTTGATCAAATTATATATATATATATATATATATATATATATATATACATATATATATATATACATTTTTTATTTTATTTTATTTTATTTTTTATTTTTCTTTATTAATTTCACTTTACTCACTTTGTATCCCCCCCGTGGGTCCCTCCATCCTCCCGTCCCAATCCCTCCCTTCCTCCACCTTCTGCATGCATGCCTCTCCCCAAGTCCACTGATAGGGGAGGACTTCTTTTCCTTCATTCTGATCCTAGTCAATTAGGTCTCATCAGCAGTGGCTGCATTGTCTTCTTCTGTGGCCTGGTAATGCTGCTTCCCCCTCAGGGGGAGGTAATTAAAGAGCAGGCCAATCAGTTCATGTCAGAGACAGTCCCTGTTCCTATGACAATGGAACCCACTTGGATACTGAACTGCCATGGGCTACATCTGTGCAGGGGTCTTAGGTTATCTCCATGCATAGTCCTTGGTTGGAATAGCAGTCTCAGGAAAGACCCCTGTGCTCAGATTTTTTTGGTTCTGTTGCTCTCATTATGGAGTTCCTGTCCTCTCCAAATCTTACTGTTTCCCACTTCTTTCCTAAAATTCCCTGCACTCTGCCCAAAGGTTGCCCATAAGTCTCAATATCTACATTGATAGTCTGCAGGGCAGAGCTTTTCAGAGGTCCTCTGGGTCAGGCTCCTGACTTGTTCCCTCTTTTCTCCTTCTTTTGATGTTCAGCCTCTTTGCCTTTCTGCATAGGAATTGAGCATTTTAGCAAGAGATCTCCCTCTTGATTTCTTTAGGTGTACAGATTTTAGTAGGTTTATCTTATATTATATGTCTATATGACTGAGTATATACCATGTGCATCTTTCTGCTTCTGGTATAGCTCACTCAGGATGATCTTTTTCAGATCCCACCATTTACCTGCAAAATTCATAATTTCCTTGTTTTTTATTGCCTAGTAATATTCCATTGTGTAGATACACCACAATTTGTGCATCCATTCCTCCACTGAGGGGCATCTGGGCTGTTTCTAGCTTCTGGCTATTACAAATAAGGCTGCTACAAACATGGTTGAGCAAATGTCCTTATTGTGTACTTGAGAAACTTTTGGATATATGCCTAGGAGTGGTATAGCTGGATCTTGAGGAAGCACTATTCCTAGTTGTCTAAGAAAGCACCAGAATGCTTTCCAGAGTGGTTGTACAAGTTTACATTTCCACCAGCAGTGGAGGAGGGTTCCCCTTTCTCCACAACCTCTCCAGCATGTGTTGTCTCTTGAGTTTTTGATCTTAGCCATTCTGAAGGGTTTAAGGTGAAATCTTAGGGTCGTTTTGATTTACATTTCCCTGATGGCTAATGAGATTGAGCATTTCTTTAAGTGTTTCTCTGCCATTTGATATTCTTCTTCAGAGAATTCTGTTTAGCTCTGTACCCCATTTTTCGATTGGATTACTTGATTTTTTTGCTGTCTAACTTCTTTAATTCTTTATATATACTGGATATTAGCCCTCTGTCAGATATAGGGTTGGTGAAGATCTTTTCCCAATCTGTAGACTGTCCTTCTGTTCTGAGGACAGTATCCTTTGCTTTACAGAAGCTTTTCAATTTCATGAGGTCCCATTTATTGGTTGTTGCTCTTAGAGCCTGTGCAGTTGGTATTCTGTTTAGGAAGTTGTCTCCTTTGCCAATGAGTTCAAGGGTATTCTCCACTTTTTCTTCTAAGCGGTTTAGTGTGTCTAGTTTTATGTTGAAGTCTTTGATCCACTTGGACTTTAGTTTTGTGCAGGGTGATGAGTATGAATCTATTTGCATTTTTCTACATGTAGACTTCCAGTTAGACCAGCACCATTTGTTGAAGATGCTGTCTTTTTTCCTTTGAATGGATTTGGCATTTTTGTCAAAAATCAGGTGTCCATAAGTGTATGAATTTATGTCAGGGTCTTCTATTCGATTCCATTGATCCACTACTCTGTTTCTATGCCAGTACCATGCAGTTTTTAGTATTGTTGCTCTATAGTACAGCTTGGGATCAGGGATAGAGATACCTCCTGAAGATCTTTTACTGTAGAGAATTGTTTTAGCAATTCTGGGTTTCTTGTTGTTCCATATGAAGGTGAGAATTTTTCTTTCAAGGTCTGTAAAGAATTGTGTTGCTAATTTGATGGGAATTGTGTTGAATCTGTAGATTGCTTTTGGTAAGATGTCCATTTTTACTATGTTAATCCTGCCAAGCCATGAGCATGGGAGATCTTTCCATCTTCTGATATCTTCTTCTAATTCTTTTTTCAGAGACTGGAAATTTTTTTCATACAAGTCTTTGCCATGCTTGCTTAGGTTCACACCAAGGTACTTTATGTCCTTTGTGGCTATTGTGAAGGGTGTTGTTTCCCTAATTTCTTTCTCGGCCCTTTGGTCCTTTGTATACAGGAAGGCTACTGATTTTTATAGCGTTGATTTTGTATCCAGCCACTTTGCTGAAGGTGTTTATCAGCTGTAAGAATTCCCTCGTAGAGTTTTTTGGGTCACTCCGGTATACTATCATATCATCTGCAAACAGTGATACTTCGACTTCTTCCTTTCCAATTTGTATCACCTTGATCTCCTTCAATTGTCTTATTGCTCTAACTATGACTTTAAGAACAACGTTGTAAAGATATGGAGAGAGTGGACAACCTTGCCTTGTCCCTGATTTCAGTGGGAATGATTTAAGTTTCTCTCCATTGGGTTGGATGTTGGCTATAGGCTTGCTGTATATCGCCTTTGCTATGTTCAGGTATGTGCCTTGTACCCCTGATCTCTCCAATACTTTAAACATGAATGGATGTTGGATTTTGTCAAATGCCTTTTCAGCATCTAAGGAGATGATCATGTGGTTTTTCTCCTTCAGTTTGTTAATATGATGGATCACATTGATGGATTTCCGTATATTGAACCACCCCTGCATGCCTGGGATGAAGCCTACTTGGTCATAATGGATGATGTCTTTGATGTGTTCTTGGATTCAGTTTGCAAGTATTTTGTTGAGTATTTTTGCATCAATGTTCATGAGGGAGATTGGCCGGAAATTCTCTTTCTTTGTTGGGTCTTTGTGAGGTTTAGATACCAAGGTGATTGTGGCTTCATAGAATGAGTTTGCTAGTGTTCCTTCTGTTTCTATCTTGCGGAATAGTTTAAAGAGTATTGGTGTTAGCTCTTCTTTGAAGGTCTGGTAGAATTCGGCGCTGAAACCATCTGGCCATAGGCTTTTTTTGCATGGTAGATTTTTGATGACAGCTTCTATTTCCTTAGGGGATATAGGACTATTTAATTGGTTTACCTGGTCTTGATTCAGCTTTGGCATGTAGATCAGTCAAGAAAATTGTCCATTTCATTTAGATTTTCATATTTTGTGGCAAAAAGACTTTGGAAGTAAGACCTAATTATTGTTTGGATTTCTTCAGTGTCTGTGGTTATGTCTCCCTTTTTGTTTCGGGATTTTGTTGATTTGGATAGTTTCTCTCTGCCTTTTAGTTAGTTTGGCTAAGGGTTTGTCTATTTTGTTGATTTTTTCAAAGAACCAGCTCTTGGTTTCATTGATTCTTTGAATTGTTTTATTTGTTTCTAATTTATTGATTTCAGCCCTGAGTTTGATTTTTCCAGCCATCTATTCCTCTTTGGTGTGTCTGCTTTTTTTTTTTTTTCTAGGGCTTTTAAGTGAGCCATTAAGTTGCTTGCATGAGATGTTTCGAATTTCTTTTTGAAGGCACTTAGTGCTATGAACTTTCCTCTTAGCACTGCTTTCATTGTGTCCCATAATTTTGGGTATGTTGTGCCTTCATTTTCATTGAATTCTAGGAAGTCTTTAATTTCTTTCTTTATTTCTTCTCTGAACCAGCTGTCATTTAGAAGCAAGTTGTTCAGTTTCCATCTGTGTGTAGGCCTTTTGCTATTTTTGTCATTGAGGTCCAGTTTTAGTCCATGGTGATCAGATAGGATACAAAGGATTATTTCAATCTTCTTGTATTTGTTTAGGCTTGCTTTGTGACCAACTATATGGTCTATTTTGGAGAATGTTCCATGAGGTGCTGAGAAGAAGTTAAATTCTTTCCAATTTCGGGTGAAAGGTTCTGTAGATGTCTGTGAGATTCATTTGATTCATGACCTCTGTCAGAGTTATTGTTTCTTTGTTTAATTTCTGTTTTGTTGACCTGTCCTTTGAGAGTGGGATGTTGAAGTCTTACACTATTAATGTGTGGGGGTCTATGTGTGGTTTAAGTTTTATTAAAGTTTCTTTTACAAATATGGGTACCCCTGCATTTGTGGCATAGATATTCAGGATTGTGATATTTTCCTGGTGGATTTTTCCTTTGTTGAGTATGAAGTGTCCTTATCTATCTCTTTTGATTGATTTTTGTTGAAAATCTACTTTATTATATATTAGGATGGCTACTCTTGCTTTCTTCTTGGGTCCATTTGCTTGGAAAAACATCTTCCAGCCCTTTACTCTCAGGTAATGTCTATCTTTGTGATTTAAGTGTGTTTCTTGTATGCAACAGATTGTTGGGTCTTGTTTACGTATCCATTCTGTTAGTCTGTGTCTTTTTATTGGAGAATTGAGTCCATTGATATTGAGGGAGATTAATGACCAGTGGCTGTTAGATCCTTTGATATTGATTTTGGCCATGGTATCGTGTTTGTGTGTTTGGCTACTTTTGTTTTGCTGTAGTGAGGTTATTTATTTCCTATGATTTCTTGAAAGTAGTTAGTTTTCTTGGGTTGTATTTTTCCTTCTAGTACCTTCTGTAATGCTGGATTTGTGTATAGGTATTGTTGAAATTTGTTTTTGTTGTTGAATATCTTGTTTTCTTTGTCTATGAGGACTGAGAGTTTTTCTGGGTACAGTAGCCTAGGCTGACATCTGTGTTCTCTTAGGCTCTGCATGATATCTCTCCAGGCTCTTCTGGCTTTCATAGTTTCTGTTGAGAAGTCAGGTGTGATTCTGATGGGTTTGCCATTATACGTTACTTGGCCTTTTTCCCTTGCAGCTTTTAGTATTTTTTTCTTTGTACTGTATACTTACTGTTTTGATTATTATGTGATGGGAGGATTTTCTTTTCTGGTCTAATTTATTAGGTGTTCTGTAGGCCTCTTGTATTCTTATAGGCTTCCCCTTTAAGTTGGGAAAATTTTCTTCAATGATTTTGTTGAAAATAATTTCTGGGCCTTGGAGGAGGGAATCTTCTTTTTCCTCTATTCCTATTATTCTTAGGTTTTGCCTTTTTATGTTGTCTTGGATTTCTTAGATGGTTTGTGTCAGGAATTTTTTAGATTTATTATTTTCTTTGACGGATACATCGATTTCTTCCATTGTATCTTCCACACCTGAGATTCTTTCTTCCATCTCTTGTAGTCTGTTGGTTATGTTTACCTCTTTATTTCCTGTTTTCTTTCCTAGGTTCTCTCTCTCTGTGATTTACTCCGTTTGTGTTTTTTTTTTTTAATTCTTCCAATTCTATCTTCAGATCTTGAACCGTTTTGTTGATTTCCTTCACCTGTCTGACTGTGTTTTCCTGTTTTTCCTTCAATTCCTTCAGCTGTTTGTTTGAACGTTCCTCTGTTTCTTTTATTTCTTTCAGTGACACAAACTGTTTGGGTGCATCTTCCTGTATTTCTTTACGGATGACCATAATCTGTTTTATTATATCTTCCCCTAATTCTTTACGCATTTTATTTGTTTCCTCCACTAACCTCTTCATAATCATAGATGTAAGGTCATCTTCTTCAATTTCACTTATGTTAGGGTGTCCAGGGCTACTTGCCCCTGGATAACTGGGTTCTGGGGATGCCATATTTTTTTGCCTTTTGTTGGTTGTGCTTTTTCTCTGGCCTCTACCCATCTCTCTGTCTCAGGTGTTGTCTGTTAATTTCTGGTGCCTGCTGAGTCCTGGGGCGGAGAGAATCTACTTGGCGGGGTTCTGAATTTCTCCTCTGCTTTTTGGGTATGGTCAACTGAATAGTGGTGCTTCTCAGGAATTGTCACAGTTCACTTCAGGTGTATGGGCCTGTATGGTAACTGTGGTATTCAGGAAGGGTCTTCCTCTCCTCAGGAGCGTTCCTGGTGATGGCTGTCCTGCTGCTGGGTTTCTTGCTCTGAATTTAGTGAGCAGCAGCTGTTGCTCTTAAGGTGTAATTTTTGGGTGCAGCCCTCTTGAAGGACCAGGGATTCCCACAGTTTTGTCAGTCTAGCTAGGGATAACCCTCAGATACTTGGCACAGTATCTGAGGGCTGCTGTAATGGTTCTCTGGCTTTTGTAGGCCTGAGGATGCTGCTGTGTGCCACAGTGCCCTAGCGGTACTCAATAATGGTGGCTGAGCACAGAGCTTTTGCCTGCATTAGAAAGCTAGAGCCTAGAGTCTGCGTGAATCCAGAAAGTCTTTTGGTGCTGGGTGTCCTGAGCGTTAGACCTGATGACCCCCCCCCCCGCTGTGGGGTTTCCTCTTGACAGGGACACCCAGTCTTTGCTTTGGGGACCACCGTTCTGTCTGGGATGGTGAGTAGAACCTGCAGGCACGAACTCGTGTGGCTCTGCCTTTCTGGCCTTTGGGAGCCTGGGCATCTGCCTAAACTGGGTAATTTTTCCCGAGACCTTTTCGGGGTGGTGGTATCAGCTAAGTAAGTGCTCTGTGATCAGACCAGCCGATTCTCTCCCTGTGGGTTTGCACCCAACAGTGGAACTCAGTCTCTGGTGCCCTGGGGCCCACAGTTCTGTCTGAGGCAGTGAATCAGGAGCGCGTGCAGGGTTCTGTGCTGGTGCCTGGGTTCCTGGCTCTGTGTCTGAGCTGGCTCCTGGGGCGCCTGTGGAACCCAAGTCTTTTCCAGGGGATGTCTGGGTGACCTAAGGTCGGTCCCAATCATTTCCTGCACTGCAGGGTTATCTCTCGACTGGATATCCTAGTCTCTGATGTTGTGGTGCCCACAGTTCAGTCTGGGACAGTGACCAGATCACGCTGGCCTGTGGCTCTGGGCTGGCGACCAAGCGCCTGGTGGAACCGGGATCTCTTTTGAGGTTTAGCTGGGTGAGTTAAAGCTGATTGAATCCCCCACCGTGGGGTATCCTCTCACCTGGGAAACACAATCACTTGTGTTTTATGGCTGCGAGTTCTGATTGCTGGTCACTGTGCTGATCCTGCTGTGCTGCTGGTCAGAATGTGAGTCCTCCCGGTGCCACCATCTTGCCCCGCCCTCCGAAGTTTATTTTTAATGTCCCTCATCTACTACCTAACAAGAAGTAGCGTGAAAAGGAAGAGGCTTACTCCGGTCACGATTGGAGGGAATACTTTTCTTCATGGTGGGGAAGGCACTGGGGCAGGAATGGAGGTTGGCTCTTCACATTGCCTCTTCCTTTAGGACGCCTCAAATTATATTTTAATTTAAAATTGTTTAAATAATAAAAACATGAAATAAAGCACAAAGATTTGACTTTTCTTGTAAAAAGGAAATAAAGTTATTGTTCTATAATTTAAAAAAGAAAAAAAAATTATTTAAACACATTTCGTATCTGTATGTGCGTGTGTGCAGAAAACTCCAAAGGCCAGTAGGGGGTGCTAAAGTCCCTGGAACTGGAGACAGATGGCTGTGAGAAATCAGATGTGGGTGTTGGAAATTAAACTCTAATCATCTGCGTGAGCTGCAAAGAGTCCTCACCACTGAGCCATCTTTCCAGCATCCATAACTCTTTCCCCGACTTCTTATTGTGGCTGTCTGCATGCAGTTCTCGGTAGATATTTGTATGTGTGCCAGTTGAATGGCCATCTTCTTCTTGTCCATTTTCACTTTGTCTCTCCTCCACACATAGTCATGTTCAAAATCTCAAATTATATCAGGATTTGACTTAATGTCCTCATTTTTACTTGTCTATCTCGATGGAGACCCCATTTAGGAAAAAAAAAGTTATTTTTTTTTTCAGTACAGCTCGACATGAATTCTTTGGGGCAACATAGTTCTGTATACAATGGGTATATCCTCATTGATCTTATTTTCCTCACATATTGCCATCGTGTTTTTGTTACTACTCTTGCCATTTGAATTATTCATTTGTTTGTGTGTTGCTGGGTTGAGCCTAGGATCTCTTGCATATTATATTACGCTTGATCAACTGAACTACATCACAATATCTTGTTTTGTCTTTAGAAAGCATTTCTGTGATTATTCTACAGAGTACTTGAAAGTAAGCTACTGGAGCTGGCACACAGATATTGTTTTGAACTTTATTGTTACCTCTAATCCCCTGAATGTGTCTTGGATAGTGACTTGGGAGCTTTTTAAAGTATGTTTAGGAACTTGAGGGAAAATGAAAATTAGGTAATTGAAGAAACAATAAGTAAGTGGATGAGATATATTTGTGCTCTCACTGTGTAAACTGAAATCGCAGTAAAACAATAAAACATATTTCATATATTTTCTAATGGTTTTGTTTCTTTTGATTAAGTGTGACTGATACCATTGATAGGAGAAACAGTAATCCATCCACAGAAAAACAACTAGGGATTTTGTCTAGAACAGAATTCAGTTTTAAGGAACAATTTGACATATCATAGAAAACAGATGAATAATCAGTATTGACATGATCCAAACCTGTGTTTCAGTCAGATTTTTTTTCCTGATAACTGCATTTCTCATGTAGTTTGTCGAATGAAGTCACTGCATTGTTTCAGCTAAGGCATTTCACTATTACTCATCAAACTGTTCTATACTTGTTGCAGAAATCATGTAATAAAATATCGATTAATAAAAGTATCAAAGATTATCAGCTATGTGTTATATATAAACATGTGCATACATTGTTTTTAAATACATTGAATGTAGTCAGCATAAAATAGTTTTAAAGAGCAGATGCCACCAAGAAGAAAGAAAAAGGAACAAAAAGAAAGAACAAAAGAAAGAAACTGCTAACAGAAAATTATTACCACTAAGATGCTTTATTCTGAGCGATAAAATGTGACTGATAGTTCTCCGGAGGAAATGTGCACAACAGTGGATATTTACCTAAACAACATTTTTTACTAAAATAGCACAATGATTTATAATATTACAGGCTATTTCAGAAGTTTCTACAGGATACTTTGTATAGATAGTGTACTATGTGGTGCAAATTACAGTGATTTGTAGCAGTGTAGAATGCAAGGCTAGAGCAATAAAGAAAGAAGAAGAATGTTCTTCCTTAAATCACAAGGAAAAGCAGAACTCGACACACATCTCTACACAACTTCACAGAGCATAGTGCATCAAAGTATTGAAACTGTCAAGTATAAATGACAATGGGTTCATGTTAGGAAAAATCAGGAGGACATGAATGGCACCTTCTTAAAAGTTACTTTTGGTTTTGTGGTAGATGGTGGGTAATACAGAGACCCAACCTGTTAAGAGAATAAAAGCTAATGCAGTGCTCAACTATAAATGAGAGCTCTGTTTCACAGCCTCTCCCTACAAAGCTGAGAGGTCAAAAGAGGGGGTGGAAAGATTACAAGAGGCAGAAGGGGTAGATGTCTGTAACAAAACATTATTTGCTGAATGTGAGCTCGCAGGGAAGGAATGTACACACAAAACCTTCATAGGGTCAAGGCAGCCACAGTTCCAACCATAGATGGGGGCAGGGTTTATATGAAAAATATGTTGAGGAGCTATTGACAACTGAGGGCTGCTGGGGAGGCAGTTTTCAGAGTTGCAGTCTTTGAGAGGCTACCTGTGCTTAGTGGATGGCCCCATACTCATACACATATAGTCAGCAAAGTAGACTTGGTGAGAGAGAGAGAGAGACATAGATAGACAGAATTGTGCCTGGATTGCAAGACCCCAAAAGACCAGCAGGAGTTGAGCTCGTTGCAAAACATATGAGGATCTTTTTACTACAAGCTAGCTTGGGCTCACACTCTCACGGTCGGAGTGGTTGAGAGCCGAGAGCCTAGTGCTCAGGTTAGGCAGGTGATTTAAAGGGTCTGGTCCCTCCCAGTGTACCCAAAGCAGGGGAATTCCTGCCTGGCAAGCACCTATTGGTCAAAACACAAAATGGCACATTGCATTTTTAATTGATTGGCTATAGGAAGGCTCCCAAACCATTAATGGTTTGGCTTCCCTTTTTGGCTGTCCTAGGGGAGATGGGCTGGTTTCCTAGCAACTGTATCTATAGTGAGCAGCAAAAGAATTCAGTAAGGCTGGTCCCTCCCAACTCCCCCCAGCAGGAGGATGGATATGTCTCCACCTGGCTAGCCTTTGTTCAGGCTTGTGCTTTAAACTTTTAATTCTTTGGTCTCTCAATCCCAATGCATTATATTCATATACGAATATTAAATAAAACATTAAGGGATGATAAAGAAAGTCACTTATGGTACAACCTTGGAAGTACTGCAAGAGATCTGGTAAAATTAATAGTTTCACTCTCTTAATATGTGGGAAAAGGAACAACAGCCAGGAAACAGGGTTTGGTCAAAACATAGAGCTTTTGATTGGGGTTCTGTCATGTTACAGATCTAAATTAACATCTCATAAGAGGCTCTTGTCTTAAATAAAGAACTGAACTCTAGCTTTGGAAGTGTATTTGGATTAAGAGTTCTCAACTTTATCACTAGTTAATCCACTGATAATGACTAGGTGGACTATTTGGAGATGGGTCTCTTGAAGGAAGTAGGGTCATGCCTTTGTCAGGTAAGTGTTATTTTAAGAGCCTACCTCTTTGCCTCTCTCTGCTTCCTGGATGTCACACAGTAATCGGTTTTCTTGTTCCCTGCCTTTTTGCCATGATGCTATTGTCTTGCTACAGGCTTAAAAGCAATACCACTCGCCATTTATACCCACATGACTCTTCCTCCTAAGGTACCTCTGTAGGTAGTTATGCACATGACCAATTGAATCTTTGGGAACATCTAAGTCACAGTAAAGAAAATGTAAGAAGACAAGAAATATAAGACAATAGACATTTTTTTCTTTCTCTTTCTAAGGCCAGGAGACAAAGCTCATATCCTTGCAAGTATAAAGTAGATATTTTCCTTTTAAATACAAATAACTTGAGCACCCAGAGAGCAAAATTTTTGTGCATGGACAATGTCACAATAAACATGGCATCTAAGTATCTCTTTTGTATACCGACTTCATTTATTTTAGACCTTATTTATTGTAGCTATATCTTAGAGTGTTTATTTCCTGGAATAATTGACTTTGAGCAGTATATAGACACATGAGCATTGCGAAAATCTTCCAGTTTTTATGAATGTTCAACACTCTTCCTTTTTCCTCCCCAGTACCATGGCTGGCTTACTTATAGCTTTTGCCATCTCTTTTATGAACAATTTTTACATCTCCTTAGTTTGCTCCTCTTTCATCTTCCTTTCTTTTATATTTACTTCATTCAGTTCCAGAGTACTAGCTCTACAGACTGAATGCTAACTTGGCAAGATCTCAGATAGGCACCACCTCTTTGTTTGTATGTAAGACTCTCCATGTCTTCTAATTTGCTAAATCTAGAATTTTGCAAAATTACAGCTAAATGAATGAATCTGTCTCTGAAATTTTTTGCTTCTTATCATTTGACTTTTGAGTCATCTTTATCCCATTCTTATGAATCTTTCGCCATTTCTCTCAGTACAATATTATTAGTATGAACTAAAAAATGATTCACACTTCTAGGCACAGTATGTTGTACCCTTATCTTCATTCTTTGTATTATTTGTGTGAGATACACTATTCCTATTCTATAGAGTAGATTATTAATATTAAAACAAATTAAATTATTTATTTAATGTAATTTTACAAACAAGTGGCTGAGACATGTGTAGATTTATGAGGAATATTCAGGAAGTCCCAACCATGTAATTTAATGCATCTGTTTATCAAGTATAAACCACGTGATTATGTTATTGTTCTTAGAACATATTTGAAAAGGATTCACCATCACTGGGAAAACTCATCAGAAGAAACATTTGGAGTAAGCTGTGCTTGTGAATTGATGGTTTTTTATAAACACACATGTACTCGTTTTCATGAAGATATATAGATTTTGCATAAAATTAATAAACAACTTTATTGCACTGTTTACTCCTCAGAAATGTTTTGTTTGCTTGTATTTTAAATTAGCGTTTTTCTTTTGAATTTCTTCTTTCAATCAGCTGGGAAAATGTCTCAGTGGGTAAAGCATTTGCTATGTAAGCAAAGAAGACCTGAATTCATATCCCCAGCACCCACACAACAGCTGGGGGAATGTCAGTGAGCAATTGTAATTCCAGAGCTAGGATACAGAGACAGAAGAATCTCAAGGGTCTACTGGTCAAACACCTGGGTAACCAGAGAACTTCAGGTAAGTGATCTTGTCTTAAGAAAGCAAGATGGAAGTCAGCGTGGGCAGACACCTGGTGTTGTACTGTGGTCGCCACACATTTGTGCGTGAATGCATGAACCTGCACACACACACACACACACACACACACACACACACACACACACACCCCACGTATCCACCCTCACACATAGACTATTAAGTAAGTAAATATTTCAAGCAAGATCTAGTTTAATATGAAAGTTTTTATGATCTTATATGTCTTTCAATGTATGTGGTTTGTTATATATGGAAAAAGAGAAAGGGTAAAATATAAGTCTTGATAGATGGCACAGCTAAATAAAGGCTTCTACTGCTAAGACTGATGACATGGGTTCCGTCTGTGGAGCACACAGATATATGGGGAGAGGCCACTCCCATTCCTTATATATATTGCCTAAGGTAGTATCAAAATAAGATTTCAAAATCCAAAAGATAATATACAGAATGTATGTTGCACTAGAGCAATTGCTTATCCATCAAGTAACCTATGACAGCTTTGGAGCTGTCAAGATGCCTGCTCTCTTCCAGTAGTTTGTCTTACCTGATAGCTATCAACAGTGTGTCTCCTCTACTTCCCAACATGCCAATATTAACGCTAGCTTTGGTCACTGTGATTCAGAGAAAATAACTGAAATGCATATCACATAACGACATAATATAGTCACGTGTATGTAAGGGTGAGTTGATTTCTCTGTAATAAATAGAATGCTATTTTACCTCATGTTATAAACACAGAGATTAGAAAACATCTACTTTTTCTGTTGCTGGTGCTACAGAAAGGACCTTTGATTTGCTCTGTGAAGACCAAGTAGGCAAGGAAAGCATTCTAAATCATGGAAGACCAACAAAAGAAAATTTAACTTAATACTTATAAGTACTTTGATTAAATTTGTGTCTGTCTTATGAATTCAGTGCTGCCTTTCATTTTCCTTAGCCATGTAGCTCACATAACCTCCTTCATTAATCCACTGAAGTGAGTTCTTCCTGACCTAGACCTTATTCTTGCATCAGAACTGTGAATAGAAAGATTCTGTGGGCTTGGCCTATCAGAGAAGAGCTCGAACGTTCTGTTTTATGATGCTCCAAAACTAAGTATGGACCTTTGATACTGAAGTAGGCTCTGTCCAGCTGCCATAGAAGTTGCCAAAATGCCTCTGGGTTGCCTCCCAACAGCTATTCTGGCTCACATGGTAGCCATTAACAATGTGCCTCCTCCTCCACTCTGCAGCATACCACGTAAGTGAAGCTTTTATGAAGGTCTCATGCCTTCCCTTGATTCAGTGTGAAAAATGGAGATGTGAGAGCCAATGAAAATACAGAGGCCCTTGCCTAACAGCCAGTAATGAAAGAGCGTAGTTGTGCAAGGCTGGCTTTATCTATTTGAGGCTATTTCTACTGTGTAGGTCTAAAATACTTTTCTCTTTGTAAAATGAGGATCTTGATGAGATCTGGGAGCTTCAGCAATGTTCCGTTTCTATATAAATATCAAAGTACTCTTTAAGGAATAGAGAAGGTGGGATCCCTGTGATATCGTAGGGACCTACAGACAAGGTTTCTGGAAAACCTTGTATCTCCACATTAAGTTGGTGCTACTGCTCTGAGTGCATTTCCACCAGGGAAGTCTCACTTTACATTTCAAAGAAGGAAAATCATTGCATTATTCTGACTGAGATAGGTTTCTATTTTACTTTTGTATTGCAGCTTCTGATTTCTCATGTCATAGAAATTATAAATACAAAATTCAATATTTTGATATTTAGACAGTAAGCAGTATTTACTGTGTGTAGTCAATGTAAGCCCAGCATGTTGTTAAGGGAAGCATATAAGGCTGTAGTCATGCATCTCTTATAGCTGTCTGGACACCAGAGTACTGATTTGTAACAGACAATAGTGTCGGTGTTGAAATCTAAAAACAACTTTTGGAGCTAGGTAACACTCAGGACTCAAAGCTGAATAAATTATTACTTCTATCATTTTCTTCTATCTTCCTGTGAGAGTTAACTTCTAGACAAATTTTAAAATTTCACTGTCATTATTTTCAAAGAAAGGATATACAAAACAGAAGCTTATACCCTTTAAAGAAATATTATATATATGTGAATACACATATCGATTTATCTAAAATACTAAATATATACTATATAAATCTTTGTAATTATTACTTCATTTGTTATTTTGTTTATTCAATTCTATCATAAAAATTCTTATATGTATTCAAGCTTTCTATAAGTGGAAATACATGTTCAAATAGTTTTTGTTCCTAAACCACTACTGTCAGGTTTTATTTATGAAAAAATAAATCACTCCAAGATTTTTTTTTTAATCAACCCAGGAAGTGTAATAGCTAGGAGTGAAAAGATCAAATTAATTTAGAATCAATGGGATGAGATGTGTGCTACCCTCTGGCACTTGACTTGTGTGAAGTGATTAAGAGATGAGAAATAGGCCATAATTTAGATCTTAGAGCTGAATGGAGATGGCGGAAAGCAGCAGACAGCGGTGCTCCTTGTTTCTTTGTAGAGGTTTTTAGTGGATGCTCTGTGCCTGTGACTGCCCTTTGGAGATGCATCCTGCTAGCTTAATGGCTAGGTCTTTGTGTTAATTCCAGCAAGCTGACAGTTAGCTAGGTCTTTGTGTTAACTCCAGCGAGTTGACAGTTTTCCTTGGCCCACTTTGTTGTCACAGCTGAAACAATATGATCGTGAAACCTGAGAGTGGAGAAGCTTTGTGTGTAGAGTGCCTCAACCTGCTTCCTATGGGAGCAGTAAAAGTACCGTGTACATACATAGGAGTGCTTGCTTAAATACATACAACATCTAGCCTCTATATACATTTTTGTTTGCTTTGAGTTTGGCCAGGAAAATTAGACTTAGGAATGCGTATTTGCTTTCTTTATAAATATTTGCATGTGAATATCATTCAAACTGAATACATTCTACAGACAATATATAACTATTTTTCATGTTATGTTGTTTCATTTATTTCTCAAAAAACAAAACAAAACAACCAAAAAAAACCTGTGAAGTCTCTGGTAGGCCATAATGCCCAGCAATGACATGTGCATTGTGAATTCCATAAACTCCGAATATGCTGAGATCCTGACAAGCAAGGGGGTTGTTATCTCTACAGCTAGAATCAAGGCAGCTAAATCAGCAGTTCTTGAGCACGAGAAAACCCCAGACACCACAGTGCACACTGCGATCATAAAGGCTTATTAGAGAAAGGACACGTGAAAAAGACCAGCTTTGGCAATGAGGGAAGACACGAGACAAGAAGCATCTGCACAGTGTCAGTAGCTGAAAAAGACAGCGATGAACTCTTTCCTAGTGTCTCAGGAGTATCACTATCATGCTGATAGCTTGATGCTAGCTCAGTGACATACTTCAGCCTTGTGATTTCCAGAACTGAAACACAACATATTGACGGTTCAAAGCTGATTGCCAATCGCTTACAAGAACAAGGAAAAAGAAGTACAAGCTCTTTCACAATTAGAGGCAAAGAGGCTTACATGTCATAGTAGGAGTCACAGCTAGAAAGGGTTTGGAGGCTTCTCGTAATACCCTCTATATAAATGAACTCTACTCATCAAACACAGAAGCAAAGCCAGTGGCAGCGTCAATTGCATCTTGCCATTTTTGTCTGCTAAGTTCTTCCTGATTCAAAGCACTCCATCCATCATAGCTCTTCAAGCAGGGCTCTGCTTCTTGTCCCCTGCGACATTATGATTCTAGACAGTGTACACAGAGGCTAGGATTCCTATCCTCCTGAGTCGGTTTCCGGCTTACTGTTTGTTAACTTTGGAACTTTCAAACCTTCCTTGTCTAAAATCTTGTGACTCAGGGTTCTTCACAGCTTAGTAACCTCAGGAAAAGACATTTTCTGAAAACCAAAGAAATGTTTTCATACTTTATTTTTGAAAAGAATTATTTCAAAGAGGTTGCAGTTAGAAGAGGATATAGTGGTTTTTCCACCTGCACAAAGTTGCAGATGTTGGAAGCAATCACATTGACCTACTCTTCTAACTTAATCTCTTGAAGCAAAGGAAAGAGTGTTAGTGGAATACAGGAGGCTGTCTTCGCCCTTACCTTGTGATTAGCAGTATGGTCTCAGGAGCTTTGTTTTTGCTAATAGGATTCTCTTCTATTTTCCTCACATTTCTTAGGCTTATCTTTCTGAAGAAAGGTTTAAAAATAGCTTGTACACTTAAACTACTAGCTCGTCTGGGAGGAATTAGTGCAAGAGTGCTGAGCTTTGCCAGTATTAAAACCACTTAAAAGTTCGAAAGACATTTGTAGATGTATGTTACTAGTTATTAGAATACAGAAAGAAAATATAAGAGCTCAAGACCCCAGACATTTTCGGGAAACATGAAGTTAGCTAGTACTCCTCAGTGAATGGGTTTCTGCACTCTGTTCCATCGTATAGTGTGCATTCACCGAAAGCATGCAAATACCACGCTGCCCTTCCTAAAACTTCAAGGGCATTCTCTGTAATCTGAGAGTTCTTTAGTAGCTGAAGATTAAAGGAGTCTCAAAACAAGTATTTAGAAGACTGAATGTTGCGCCATTTTAATGACTTAAACCCTTCAAACCTCCATAGGCACAGATGGTGGCAGGAGAAGTAGGAGCAGAGGCCTTGTCAGGAGAGAAGCAAATCATAGAAGTGTATTTAATACTCAAAGAAATAACATAAAATAATTGAATAAATAAAGGAAAGGAATATGAGAACAGAAATTCCAAGAAATATAGAAAAGGAGAAGATGGTTTAATTGTTCATGTGTCTCTCTCTGCTTATAAAAACACCATAGGAAACAAGGTATGTATTGGAAGATTTTAAAAATTATTTTTCAAAGTAAAAATCACTTTTGTTGTAAATACCATGGAGAAAAGATGAATGTTCATTGGAAAAGACAAACAACAAGAAGAAAGGAAGCAAGGCAATGTGGCACAGGCCTATAATCCCAGCTCTCTAGAATTCCAGGTAGAAGGCAGAATGATTTGGCTGTGCTACACATCAAATATATATATATATATATATATATATATATATATATATATATATATATATATATATATATATTCATATATATATTCATATATATGTGAAATATATATAAATATATATTTATATATATAAATATATATATATTCATCCACTTTTGATGAGGACAAGGAATTGGGTAGGAGAGGGTGTGGGGAGGTAAATGATGGGGCTAGTATAAGATGTGGAGAGAGTGAGGAGGGGAGGCAAGAGGACTTGGAGAGAAAAGGGAAACTGAGGACGGGGGCATCTCTGAGTCAAGCTGGAGACCTGCAACAGGGTAGGCTCTTGGGAGGACATGGGGATGACTCTAGTCAATCCTCCTATCAGCAGGAAACATGGAAAATGAGGAGGCCACCTTCTAGCCAGGCAGGACTTACAGTGTTGGGAGGGGAATGCCAATCCTCCTACAAAACCCTTTGACCCAAAATTTACCCTGCCTACAAGATGTGCAAAGATAAAGATAGAGGAGAAACTGAGGTAATGTCCAACTAATGCCTGGCCCAAGCTGAGACCCACCCCATGGGAGAGAGCCAACCTCTAACACCATTAGCCTTACCCTGCTATGTTTACAGATAGAAGCCTAGCATAACCATCCTCTGAGGGGCCCCACCCATCATTCCACACAGCCAAGCAGTAAGCAGAGCTAGGGGAGTCCTGTGGAAGACTGGGGTGTGTGAAGGAGAGAAGGACCCAGAGGGGAAAAGAACACCACAAGAAGACCAACAGAGCCAACTAACCTAGGCCAATGGGGGCTCCCAGAGACCACGCATGGGCTGGACCTAGGCCTGCTCCACATATGTAACCAATGGGTAACTTGATCTTCATGTCAGTTCCCTAGTAAGTTGAGCTGGTACTGCCTAGACATGGACCCTGTTGCCTGCTCTTCAATCACTTCCCCGAGGGGGGGCTGCCTTGCCTGGCCTCAGTGGATGAGGATCTTTTCTGAGAAGATGAGGGCAGATGGAACAAAGCGGGAGGGTGTGACCAGGAGGAGAAGGAGGGGCTACGATTGGATGCAAAGTAAATATATAAATTTAAACAATATCTCTTTAAAAATTACGATTGTCATAACTATCTCAATATGTGCATATCATTGGTAGACAATCTTGAGTGGATTTTTAATATAAGTGTTTAATTTTTTTTGAGAATTTTATAACAGATTTACATCATTTCCCCAACTCCTCGGGTCCCCTTATTCCTTCTCAAATTCATGACCTCCTCTTAATTATTATTGTTATTTTATTCACACACACACAATTTTAAAACACAGTTAAACCTACTGAATTCATTTTCTGTTTAATGTTGCTTCTATGTGCTTGTTTTTAGGGCTGAACACTTGTACTGGTGACCTTGTCAGGGGGCTCATCTCTTTGGATTCTTCCTCTCTCAGTAGCCATTGATGGCCTGTAGCTCTTCATCTGGGAGTAGGGCCTTGAGAAATTCTCTCCTTCTCTTTGGCATGACAGTAAGGCATGTCAACATGTCAGTGATATCATGCAGCTCTTGTTTAGGCAGCGGTATGTTTAGGTTTCTTAGGTGCAGCTTCTCTGTACTATATAAAAGATGCTGTTTTGCAGCACACATCTTAGTTCTATCACTCCTAGAACTTTTTTTTCTGCTGAGCCTGGGGTGTTTGGTCACATTGGAAGTGTGTCATTTGGGGTTGGGCACAGAGTGAATGCTTATTCTCTGCGTTTGGTCAGTTGTGCATCTCTGTAGTAGTCTCCACTTGTTTCTAAGGTGGAAAAGATTTTTGATGAGTGAGAACTACTCTTATCTGTTAGTATGAAGATTGGCTTTTATAATTTAAATTACATGATTTTCAACTTGAACACGATTATGTCTGAAGAGGAAGTGGTAATGAAAATGATTGCAAATTGGATCTGTCTACCAGGTATCAGGCTGGGTCACTCTGAGGTAGGCTACTGATGTGTCCTTGTTCTACCTCAGAAATTAGAACTTTCTTATCTTACGACTGCAATGTCAGCCCCACAGCCAGGTGGGTGCAGCCTCTCTCTGTCACTGAACTAACCTCTGGTCTTCCTTCCAATCCATAAAGGGAACTATATACTTTTCTTTGTGGAATGATTAAAGAAATTTGGTCACATTAATTTCTCCTCTGAAGCTGAGGATGCTTCTGTTTTCCAAATTGTGGCTTACAATTCATTTTCTATTATCTGATAATTATATCTTTCGTGACATGGACAAAATCTATCATGGCACCCTACTTCTTACATTTTCACTAATACAATTTTCCTCAATGGTAAAATGATGATTATCCCTTAGATCTGACAATACTAATCTTTGGGAAGTGGACATGTGGGGCAAGCATAAGGGGAATCCTTAGGTTTGATTAGACATTGAAATGCTCACAAGAGTGCCATATAGGTAAAACAGAATGGAGAAGCTCTTCAGTAGCTCCCTAGATGATAGACTATAAGCTGTAAGCTAAAATAAACCTCTTTGTCACTCCAAAAGATGTTTTTGGTGTTTTATCACACCAGCAAGAAAGCATATTTGGACATTTGGCTATTAAACTAGTGAGTTTGGCTATCAGCAGTCTTTTGATAGGCATTATCCATTTTTTCAGCTGTTCATGTTTCTTTAGGAAAAGCCACATGCAGTCCTTTATGAGATACATACATGACTTCCTAGCATCCCCTCCCATTCTGTACATGTCTCTTCAATGCTAACTGATGCTTTTCCTGATCATGGGTTATTCAGGTATTTGTATTTTTTCTCTTTTGTTTATGGAGCCAATGACTTTTTTTGTTATATCCAAGAAAATATTTCTCTGGCCTATACTGTTGCAGCTTTATTCTTGTCCACCTACTCAAGGGTTTTACAATTTCAGGTTTTGTAGCTAAATCTTTAATCCACTTGAACTGATTTTTTTTTTTTTTTTTTTTGCCATGTGGGAAAAAAAGCCTTTTTTTTTTTTCTTTTACTCTTCATGTGGATATTCAGTTTTCCCTTCCCAATTCTAGAAGAGATTATCTTCTCTGCATTTGTGTTCTCAGGAGCTTTGTTGAAAATTAACTGAAGGTAAATAGATGAATTTTTAAAATCTGGTTCTGTTCATTGCTAGGTCTGTTTCCAGCAATATTTTGCCATTTTGATTATAAGCTTTTTATAAGATTTTTCTTTTGAAATGAGTTTTGTTGTCTACACTAAAGATTGCTTTGATTGTGCAGTCTTTTGGTTAAATATGAATTTTAAAATCTATTTTCTACCCTGGTGAAAAAGAATACTTTGATTATTGTAGGGTTGTACTGAAACTGTAAATAGTAGGGGGTGGTATGGACATTCAAAAAGTGTTGATACTTTCCATGAACATGGAATGGACTTTTAAAGGCATGCATGGTCGGATATTTTATTCTCTTACATAGCATTGTTTTTACTTAATTATATTACTTGCTGTCATACTATATAATCGTCTTTCCCCGATAACACTCACTTATATACTTCATTAATGTTACTGGTTGCATTATATTTGACTTTTGAATGTAATAAAAATCTTCCTGATTTATATATAATTTATTAGACAGTTGTCTCTTCTTCAAACTTGACACTCTGATTGTTCACATCTCTCCATAGTGACATTAGAGAATGGAAGGCAGGAAAAGCTAAAGATAAAAATGGTGTTTACTGTTTCTTCTGTTCTCTTTCTTACTTGTATATCCTCAGCATTATATTTGTTCTATCCAAGCAGTGAATACACAGGAACCACAGAGTTTAATAGTTCAACCACTTCTCTCTGCTTCATCAGGGAGAATGCTGTAGCTGCTTCCTGGGTGCTACCTGTGTTTTCTCCTATTCTTCCCGTTCTGAAATACCTGTCTGGCAATTCTCTGCATCAGCTTTTTATATTAAAATAACTGCTGTGTTTTCTAACTCCTGATCACTGGATACTGATTGATGAAATGAAAATTTATTTCTAGTTAATTTTGTTGTTTAAATCAGACAAATATAACATGCATAATTTTTCTTATTAATCTTTCAAAATTAGTATTGAAGGAATGGCTTTGTTGTGATGTTTTGGTACATACTATCTTTTTGTTGATATTTCTTTTCCTCATTGCCCTGCTCACTCTGGCTACACTCCTTTTCCCAGCCTAGATTTCCTTCGGCTTTCTTCACCCCTTTTCACCTTCCCCTTCAAACTATTGTTTAATCTCTCATGTCTCTCTGTAGTTTCCTGAATTATTTCCTTGTATTCATATATCCAGCATATTAAAATATGGGATCTACATATAAGGGTATGAGAAGAAAAAACCTACAGCATTTGTCTTTCTGAGTCTTGCTGATTTTGTTTAACTCCAGGTTTTCTAGTTGTATCAATTTTTCTAGACTGGATGACTTTATATTTTTATGGTGATAATGTGAAGCCAGTAGCCACTAAGTTTGCACCAGGGGTTCAGTGAGTATACTCTCCACATGAGATTTCTTGTGACAGTCTAGAAAATCACAGGGTCACAGTGAGGGGGGCAAAGGACCACCAGCAGGTCTCAATTGTGCAAAAGTCCTGATGGTGTCAACTAGATTGGAAGGTGGGGGCACTCTCTCTCTGTCATACCCCAAATGTTCTCTGCTCTTCTCTCCTGCCTCACTCAGAGCAGGGTTGAAATGACTATTGAGAAATCCCGATGCTGATATCCTCATGGCTGCACCAGCTGACACATCAGCAATGATGACAGCTTTCTGTTTTGCCACTGCACAGGTTCACCAGCAGGAGCTGCTATTTGGGTTCTGTTTTCCTTTTCTTTTTTTTAATTTAATTTAATTTTTCTTTATTAATTACACTTTACTCACTTTGTATCCCCCCCCCCCGTGGTACCCTCCCTCCTCCCATCCCAATCCCTCCCTTCCTCCACCCTCTGCATGCATGCCCCTCCCCAAGTCCACTGATAGGGGAGGACTTCTTTTCCTTCCTTCTGATCCTAGTCAATTAGGTCTCATCAGGAGTAGCTGCCTTGTCCTCTTCTGTGGTCTGGTAATACTGCTTTCCCCTCAGGGGGAGGTAATTAAAGAGCAGGCCAATCAGTTCATGTCAGAGAGAGTCCCTGTTCCTATGACAATGGAACCCACTTAGATATTGAACTACCATGGGCTACATCTGTGCAGGGGTCTTAGGTTATCTCCATGCATAGTCCTTGGTTGGAATAGCAGTCTCAGGAAAGACCCCTGTGCTCAGATTTTTTTGGTTCTGTTGCTCTCCTTGTGGAGTTCCTGTCTTCTCCAGATCTTACTGTTTCCCACTTCTTTCCTAAGATTCCCTGAACTCTGCCCAAAAGTTGCCCATAAGTCTCAATATCTACATTGATAATCTGCAGGGCAGAGCTTTTCAGAGGTCCTCTGGGTCAGGCTCCTGACTTGTTCCCTCTTTTATCCTTCTTCTGATGTCCAGCTTCTTTGCCTTTCTGGATAAGAATTGAACATTTTAGCAAGAGTCCTCCCTCTTGATTAGTTTCTTTAGGTGTACAGATTTTAGTAGGTTTATCCTATATTATATGTCTATATGAGTGAGTATATACTGTGTGCATCCCTCTGCTTCTGGGATAGCTCACTCAGGATGATCTTTTCCAGATCCCACCATTTACCTACAAATTTCATGATTTCCTTGTTTTTTATTGCCTAGTAATATTCCATTGTGTAGATATACCACAATTTGTGCATCCATTCCTCCACTGAGGGGCATCTGGGCTGTTTCCAGCTTCTGGCTATTACAAATAAGGCTGCTACAAACATGGTTGAACAAATGTCCTTATTGTGTACTTGAGAATCTTTTGGATATATGCCTAGGAGTGGTATAGCTGGATCTTGAGGAAGCACTATTCCTAGTTGTCTGAGAAAGTGCCAGATTGGGAAGTCTACATGTAGAAAAATACAAATAGATCCATACTTATCACCCTGCACAAACCTAAAGTCCAAGTGGATCAAAGACCTCAACATAAAACTAGACACACTAAACCACTTAGAAGAAAAAGTGGGGAATACCCTTGAACTCATTGGCAAAGGAGACAACTTCGTAAACAGAACACCAACAGCACAGGCTCTAAGGAGCAATAATCAATAAATGGGACCTCGTGAAACTGAAAAGCTTCTGTAAAGCAAAGGATATTGTCCTCAGAACAAAACGACAGTCTACAGATTGGGAAAAGATCTTCACCAACCCTATATCTGACAGAGGGCTAATATCCAGTATATATAAAGAACTAAAAAAGTTAAACAGCAAAAAATCAAGTAATCCAATTAAAAAATGGGGTACAGAGCTAAACAGAGAATTCTCTGCAGAGGAATATCGAATGGCAGAGAAACACTTAAAGAAATGCTCAACTTCATTAGGGAAATGCAAATCAAAACGACCCTAAGATTTCACCTTACACCCATCAGAATGGCTAAGATCAAAAACTCAAGAGACAACACATGCTGGAGAGGTTGTGGAGAAAGGGGAACCCTCCTCCACTGCTGGTGGGAATGTAATCTTGTACAACCACTCTGTTTTTCTTTTCATTACCTCTTTCCTTCCTTCCTCCCTCCCTCCCTCCCTCCCCCCCTCCCTCCCTCCCTCCCTTCCTTCCTTCCTTCCTTCCTTCCTTCCTTCCTTCCTTCCTTCCTTCTTTTTAGATGTTTAAAATTCCTTTTTAATTTAAAAATAGTAAAATTTGTCCTTTGGTGCATAGTTCTTGACAAATGCATAACCACTGTTTTGTTTTCTCACCATCACTGTAATCAAGGTATAGAACAAGAAGGTGCTGGGTGTGGTATCCTGTGCCTTTAATGCTACCACTCAGGAGGCAGAGGCAGGAGAATCTTTGTATTTGAGAACAATCCAGTCTGATCTACAGAATGAGTTCCAGGGTATCCCAGGTTACATAGAGAAACCCTGTCTGAAAAACTACCACAACCACGACCACGACCACGACCACCACCACCACCACCACCACCACCACCACCAAAAACCCCAAACATAACAAAACAGACAAAATATAGAATAATTCCATCACTTTCCCAATATTGTCTAATCTCTTCTGTGTAGTCAAATATACCTCCCCAACGCTTAGGCTATTTGACTGACTGATTTGGCCTCTACCATTACAGTTTTAGCTATTTAAGAAGTCGCATGTTTTGGGACATAGTCTGGTTTTTTTGCTTAACAGAATTTATTTGAGATTTATCTAAGGTGTATGTGTAAATAGTTCCTCCTTTTTAATATGTTTTTAATTGAAATAAAATTATATTATTTTCTTTCTACCCCTTACCTTCTTTCAACCTCTCTCTGCTATTCTCCCTAGAACCCCTCCCATGATCCCTTGTCTCAAGTTGATAGCCTCATTTTCTTTGAATTTTGTTGTTATAACCATGTATGTGTGCATGTATGTATATTTATGTACTACATGTAGAAATACAACCTTCTCAATTATTTTCTTCTTTCTCTTTTTGAGACAGAATTTCACTATGTATCTATTGCTGTCAGGAATATATGTAGACCAGGCTTGCTTGGACTTGGAGATCTGCCTACATCTGCTTTAGGAATGCTGAGATTTAGGTATGCACCACCATGTTGGCTAATTTATTTTCAATTCATTTCACACCATTTTGACTGAGGTGAAATAAAATCTGAAATTATCTTCAATTTGTATTTATCTGAAAAGTGAGGATTTTAAATACTTTAAAACATGTTCATTAATCATTTGTGTTTTATGTTGCAAGAAATAGTCGTTCAGTTAACTGGCCTACTTATTGACTGAAATATTTGAATTTTGCTTTTAATTTTTCAGTTTTTTAATGAATTTATTTTTTCTTAATTACAATTTATTCACTTTGTATCTCAGCTGTTACACCCTCAATCTTCCCCTACAAATCCCACCCTATTTTTTCTCCTCCCTTGTCCCTTCCCAGTCCACTGAGAGAGGAGGTCCTCTTCCCCTTCCATCTGACTCTAGCCTATCAGGTCTCATCAGAACTGTCTGCATTTTCTTTCTCTGTGGCCTGGTAAGGCTGCTCCCCCTTCAGGGGGAGGTGATCAAAGAGCCAGCCACTGAGTTCATGTCAGAGACAGCCGCAATTCCCCTTACTAGGGAACCCAGCTGGACACTGAGCTGCCATGGGCTACATCTGTGGAGGGGTTCTAGGTTATCTCCATGCATGGTTCTTGGTTGGAGTATCAGTCTCAGAAAAGAGTCTTGTGCCGAGATTATTTGGCTCTGATGCTCTCCTTGTGGAGTTCCTGTCCCCTCCAGGTGTTACTATCTCCCCCTTCTTTCATAAGATTCCCTGCACTCTGCCCAAAGTTTGGTTATGAGTCTCAGCATCTGCTTTGATACCTTGCTGGGTAGAGTCTTTCAGAGGCCCTCTGTGGTAGACTTCTGTCCTGTTACCTGTTTTCTCCCACCTCTAATGTCTATCCCATTTGCCTTTCTGAGTGAGGATCATCTTACCTAGAGTCCTCCTTCTTGTTTAGCTTCCTTACGTGTACAGATTTTAGTATGATTATCCTATGTTATATATATATATATATATATATATATATATATATATATATATATATTATCCACTTACAAGTGGGTATACACCATGTGTGTCTTTCTGCTTCTGGGATACCTCACTCAGGATAATCTTTCCTAGTTCCCTCCATTTGCCTGCAAATTTCATGATTTCCTTGTTTTTGATTGCTGAGTAGTATTCCATTGTGCAAATGTACCACAATTTCTGTATCTATTTCTCATTGAGGAAAATCTGGGTTGTTTCCAGATTTTGTCTATTACAAAAAAAGCTGCTACAAACATGGTTGAGCAAATGTCCTTGTATATTTGAGAATATTTTGGATATATGCCTGGGAATGGTATAGCTGATCTTGTAGTAGCACTATACCTAATTGAGAAAGAGCCAGATTGATTTCCAAAGTGGTTGTACAAGTTTACAGTCCCACCAGCAATGGAGAAGGGTTCCCCTTTCTCCACATCCTCCCCAGCATGTATCATCACTTGAGTTTTTTATCTTAGCCATTCTGATGGGTGTAAGGTAAAATCTAAGGGTTGTTTTGATTTGCCTTTTCCTGATTACTAAGGATGTTGAACATTTCTCTAAGTGTTTCCTTGCCATTTGATAGTCCTCTATAGAGAATTCTCTGTTTAGCTTTGTACCCTATTTTTTTAATTGGATTACTTGGTTTGTTGCTTTTTAACTTCTTGAGTTTTTTATATATTTTGGATATGAGCCCTCTATCAGATACAGGGTTGGTGAAAATCCTTTTCTAGTTTGTAGGCTGTCATTTTGATGTGATGACAGTGTCCTTTGCTTTACAGAAGCTTTTCAGTTTCATGAGGTCCTATTTATTGATTGTTGATCTCAGAGCCTGTGCTGTCAGTGTTCTGTTGAGGAAATTGCTTCCTGTGCCAATGAGGCCAAGACTCTTCTCCATTTTTTCTTCTAACAGATTTAGTGTGTCTGGTTTTATGTTGATATCTTTGATCCACTTGGACTTTAGTTTTATGCAGAGTGATAAATATGGATCAATTTACATTTTTTTCTACATGTAGACATCCAGTTAGACTAGCACCATTTGTTGAAGATGTTATCTTTTTTCCATTGTATGGTTTTGGCTTCTTTATAAAAAATTAAGTATTCATAGGTATGTTGGTTTATTTCTGGGTCTTCTATTCAATTTCATTTGATCCACCATTCTGTTTCTATGCTAGTGCCATGCAGTTTTTATTACTACTGCCCTGCAGAACAGCTTGAGATCAGGGATGGACATACCTCCAGGCGATCTGTTATTGTACAGGATTGTTTTAGCAATTCTGAGTGTTTTTCCCCCCATAGGAAACTGAGAATTTTTCTTTTAAGGTTTATAAAGAATTGTGTTGGTATATTGATAGAAATTACATTGAATCTGTACATTGCTTTTAGAAGGATGGCCATTTTCACTATGTTAATCCTACCAACCCATGAGCCTAGGAGACCTTTCCATCTTCTCTTATCTTCTTTAATTTATTTCTTTAGAGACTTGAAGTTGTTTTCAAACAGGTCTTTCACTTGCTTGGTCAGAGTCACACTACAGTACTTTATGTTATTTGTGGCTATTTTGAATGGTGTAGTTTCCCTAAATTCTTCCTCAGCCCTTTTGTCTTTCTTATACAGGAGGACTAATGATTTTTTTTTTTTGAGTTAATTTTATATTCAGTCGCTTTGCTGAAGGTGTTTATCAGCTGACAGAGTTCTCTAGTGGAAATTTTGGGGTAACTCATGAATACTTCCATATCATCAGCAAATAATGATACTTTGACCTCTTCCTTTATGATTTGTATTTTCTTGATCTCTTTTAGTTGTCACATTGCTTAAATTAGGACTTCAAGAACTATTTTGGAGAGATATGGAGAGAGTAGATAGACTTGCCTTGTTCTCAATTTCAGTGGGATTGATTTAAGTTTATCTTTGTTTAGTTTGATGTTGGATATAGGCTTGCTGTATATTGCCTTTAGTGTGTTTAGGTATGTGCCTTGTATCCCTGATCTCTCCAAGACTTTAAACATGAATGGATGGTGAATTTGAAAACTGCTTTTTTGGCATCTAAGGAGATTATTATGTGTTTTTTCTCCTTCATTTTTTATATGGTGGATTACATTGATTATATTGAACTTCCCTGCATGCCTGGGATGAAGCCTACTTGGTGGATGATTTATTTTATGTGTTCTTGGATTCGGTTTGCAAGTATTTTTTTGTGTCAATGCTCATAAGAGAAATTGGTCTGAAATTTTCTTTCATTGTTGGGTCTTTGTGTGGTTTAGGTATGAAGGTTACTGTGGCTTCATAAATGAGTTTGATAATGGTCCTTTTGTTTTTATTTTGTGAAATAGACTGAAGAGTATTGGTGTTATCTCTTCTTTGAATGTCTGGTAAAATTCTGTACTGAAACAGCCAGAGCCTGCGGCAGAGTTGAATAGTGCCTGAGTGGGGAGTGAGGACAAATCACACATCAAATGGGATCAGCTTGAGACGGCTGTCAATCTGACTGAAGCAACAGCGGGTTTATTCCAGGGTTCATCCTTTAAGGCAAAGCAGGCAAGTCACATCAAAACAAAACGATAAAAAGGTTTTTTTTTTCCCCCAAAACTTACTTCCCCAGGTGAAAACATAACAAAGTAGTTTAACAAGCAACTCTCTATCAAAGTCTGAGTCCTAGTGATCCAACTCAGCTTGGCCACAGGTGTGAAGGTTTAGCAAGAGGCCATTTGTGTCCAGGTGCGGGAGGCTTCCTGGTGACCTGGAGCATCTGGGACTGTCTCTCAGGCTGGCTTTATCTGTAGCTCCGTCCCAGGGCTCTCCACATGAAACCATCCAGCCCTGGGCTCTTTTTGGAAGAGAAACTTTTGCTTTTATAGTCTTCGGGGATATAGGACTATTTATTCTATTTACCTGCTCTTGATTTAATATTAGTAAATAAAATCTATCAAGAAAACTGTCCATTTCATTTAGAGTTTCAAATTTTATGGCATATAGGCTTTTGTAATAAGATCTAATGATTGTTTGGATTTCTTCAGTGTCTGTGGTAATGTCCCCCTTTTTGTTTCTGATTTTGCTGATTTGGATAGTTTCTCTCTTCTTTTTAGTTAGTTTGGCTAAGGGTTTGTCTATCTTCTTGCTTTTCTGAAAGCTCTTGGTTTCATTGATTCTTTGAATTGTTTTCTTTATTTCTAGTTCAATAATTTCCTCTCTGAGTTTGATTATTTCCAATTGTCTACTCCTTTTCTTGGCTGTGGCTGCTGCTTCTTCTTTTTGTTCCCGAGGGCGTGCTGTTAAGTTGTTTGTATGAGATGTCTCAAACTTCTTTCTGGAGCTACTTAGTGCTATGAACTTTCCTTTTTGCGCTGCTTCATTGTGTCCCATAAGTTTGGGTAAGTTGTGCCTTCATTTTCATTGACTTTTAGGAAGTCTATAATTTCTTTTTTCATTTCTTCCCTGAACAAACTGTCACTGAGTATAGTGTTGATTAGTTTCCATGCATGTGTAGGTTTTTTGTTATTTCTTTTGTTGTTGAGGTCTAGTTTTAGTCCATGGTGGTCTGATAGTATACAAAGGGTTATTTCGATCTTCTTATATCTGTTTTTGGCATGTTTTGTGTCCAACTATATGGTCAGTTTTTGAGAAGGTTCCATGAGGTGCTGAAAAGAAGGTATACTCTTTTAAGTTTGGGTGAAAAGTTCTGTAGACATCTATTATTCCCCATTGGATTTGCGACCTCTGTAAGTGTCATTATTTCCCTATTTAGTTTCTGACTTGATCTGTCCCTTGGTGAGAGTTGAGTGTTGAAGTCTCCCACTATTAAGATGTTGGGATTGATGTGTGATTTAAACTTTAATAATGTTTCATTTAGGAATGTGGGTGTTCTTTTATTTGGGGCATAGATGATCAGGATTGTGATGTCCTCCTGGTGGATTTTTCCTTTGATGAGAATTAAGTGCCTCTCTTCATCTTTTTTTGATTAATTTTTGTTGAAAATCCATTTTATTAGATATTAGGATAGCTATTCCAGCTTATTTTCTGGGTCCGTTTGCTTGGAAAACCTTTTCCAGCCATTTACTCTGAGGTAGTTTATCTTTGTGGCAGAGGTGTGTTTCTTGGATGCAGCAGAATGTTGGATCTTGTTTCCGCACACATTCTGTTATTCTGTGTCTTTTTATTGGAGAGTTGAGTCCATTGATATTGGTAGATAATAGTGATCGATGAATGTTAGTTCCTTTCATTGTGGAGTTGGTGGTCTTACTGTGTTTATATGCTTGTTTTATTTTAATTTTTTGTTGTGAAGTTATCGACATCCTGTGTTTTCTTGGGTGTAGTTGATTTTGTTAGATTGAAGTTTTTCCTCTAGTATCTTCCGTAGGGCTGTTTGCTGTGTAGATATTGTTTAAATCTAGTTTTGCCATGGAAATTTTGTTTTCTCCATCTATGTTGATTAAGAGCTTTGCTGGGTATAGTAGTCTGGATTGGCATCTGTGGTCTCTGAGAGTCTGCATGACATCTGCCCAGGCTCTTTTGGCTTTCGTAGTTTCTGTTGAGAAGTCTGGTATGATTCTGATAGGTCAACCTTTATGTGTTACTTGGCCTTCTTCCCTTGTTGCTTTCAATATTTTTGTTTGTTTTGTATATTTAGTGTTTTGACTATTATGTGACCTAAGGAGTTTCTTTTTTGGTCTAGTCTATTTGGTGTTCTGTAGGCCTTTTGTATAAACATACAAGAGGTCATCTCTTTCTTTAAGTTGGGAAATGTTCTTTTATTATTTTCTTGAAATTATTTTCTGGACCTTGGGGCCTGGAATCTTCTTTTATGTCTATTCCAATTATTGTTAGATTTTTTCTTTTCATGGCATCCTTGATTTCTTGGATGTTTTGTGTTTGGGACCTTTTGTATTTTAATTTTTCTTTGAGAGGTATATCATTTTCTGCAATTGTATCTTCACTGCCTAAGATTTTCTCTTCCAAGTCTTTTATTCTGTTGGTAATGCTTATCCTTGTGGTTCCTGATCTTTTCTCTAAGTTCTCTAGCTCCAGGGTTTTATCTGTTTGTGTTTTCTTTATTGTTTCTAATTCTGTTTTTATGTCTTGTACCATTTCCTTCATCTGTTTGAGTGTGGATTCCTGTCTTTCTAT
This sequence comes from Psammomys obesus, assembly GCF_907164565.1. NCBI lineage: Eukaryota > Metazoa > Chordata > Mammalia > Rodentia > Muridae > Psammomys > Psammomys obesus. Next base: position 47,508,945 of record NW_026587216.1, on the reverse strand, counting down.
GTTGGCTTCTATTTTTTCTTTTCTTTTCTTTTCTTTTCTTTTCTTTTCTTTTCTTTTCTTTTTTTTGTTTGTTTCCTCTCTACATGCTTCTACTTGTGCCTCTACATGTGCCTCCTTTTGTTTGGCTATATTTGCCTGTATTTCTTTGAGAGATTTGTTCATTTCCTTCTTATATGCCTCTCATAACTGGATGAGCATAGATTTGAGATCAGTTTCCTATGTTTCTGATGAATTAAAATAGCCACTGCTTTTTGAGGTTGTTGGTGAAGCCATCATGTCCTGATTTTTGTTGGATGTGTTCTTAAGCTGACCTCTAGCCATCTGCTTATCTGTAGCCTTTGCTGTTTGTTCCTGGAGTCTGTCTGTGTCTGGTGTCTGGAGTATTCTTCAGGCTGATGAGAGAGGTCCACAGGTTCTAGAGTGGATTTTAGTATTTCAGCTGTAGCTAAGGGAGGAAGGTTGTAGGTGCATGTGAGCGAGTGTGGGAGTGTGTGTGTGGAAGTGTGCATTGAAGGACAGAGCGCTAGAGTGTGTAGATGCCTGGAAGTGGGCCTTGAAGGACAGAGCGCTAGAGTGTGTAGATGCCTGGAAGTGGGCCTTGAAGGACAGAGCGCTAGAGTGTGTAGATGCCTGGAAGTG
>NW_026587216.1:47468091-47508296 GCF_907164565.1 Psammomys obesus | reverse complement strand
TGGGCCTTGAAGGACAGAGCGCTAGAGTGTGTAGATGCCTGGAAGTGTGGAGCTTAAGCACAGGTCGGGTACTGGTGCTGGTGCTGTTTGCGGGTGCAATGTGCATGCGCAGGTGCCCTGAATGCTTCAGTGGCCCACAGGCCTGTCATACCGTCCTCCACGTATTTACATCTGTCTGGGTTCCTCCGTCTTGGCTACAGGAATTGTTTGTCTGGACTCCACTGGAAGATCCACAGAACAGTGGCTTCAATGTTAAGAACTCTGTCTGAGGGATCCCTATGTTGCCCACAGCAGGGGTGTGGTTGGGAGGGATCCCATGTATGGCTTCTAGCATAGAGTGACTCTGGGTCTGGGGCTCTGTATGCACTTACTTCAAGGGGCACTCACTTGCCCTCAGGCCTAATTGGAAAGCACAGGGGTTCCCCCTGTTCCCTGCTCTCAGGTTTGGGCCCACAGGCGCAAATGAAAGTGTAAGAGATCCGTCAGCTCAGCGGTGTCCACTGTTTTGGCACTGGGCAGGGAGACTTGTACTTGGGGCATCAGCCTGGCTGTCTCAGCTCCTGCATGGGGCAGTGGCCACCAGCAGCAGCCGCAGACCTGGGAAACCTGTACTGCTGCTCCCTCTGCCTTCTCAGTCACTGTGCAACGAGGCTGTGCTTGGGGCAGCCACTGCCGCCTCAGCCGAGCTGGGAGGCCTGTGCTTGGGACAAGGAGAAGTGCCAGGGTTAAACATTCTCCACTCTCAGGCCCCAGAGATGTCCATGGGTGACCTGGATGCAAACTGTCCCAGCTCACGGGTTTTCTTCTCTCACCCAGGAAACCTCGATGTTGTTGTTCTGGCTTCAGCTGCCCCTCCACTCACCAATTCCCGAGTTTCGGATCCTGTGCCCCTCAGATTCCATGCACACTGGCCTTAATTTTTCATTTTTTAATATATTTTAAATATTAAACCCTGAGTAAGATAAAGCTGGCAAAGATTTTCTCCCATATGTAATCTGTCTCTTCACTCTGCTGGTAGTTCGCTTTGCAGGACAGAAGCTCTAATTTCATGTAATCCTACTCATCAATTCTTAGGTTAATGCCTGTTGTTTTCAGAGTCATTTTCACAAAGTTCTTTTTTTATGAATATAAGCTTTTATTGCTTTTTATCATTTTTACTTACTAGGAGTGGTATGTGCATGCCACATGAGGCATGTAGCGGTCAGAGAACTTTTTTTTTTATTGTTTGTTATTATTAGTTACATTTTATTAACTCTGTATCCCAGCTGTATCCCACTCCCTTTTTCCCTCCCAATCCTACCCTCCCTCTCTCAGCTTCTCCCTGCCCCTTTCCAAGTCCACTGATTGGGGAGGACCTCCTCCCCTTTCCTCTGGCCCTGTTTTATCAGGTATCTTCAGGGCTGGCTACGAAGTCCTCCTCTGTGGCCTAGCAGAACTGCTCCTCTCTTGGGGGGTGGGGAGTCAAAGAGCCTGCCATTGAGTTCCTGTCAGAGATAGTCCCTGTTCCCCTTACTATTTCACAAAGTTCTTACACGTTCCTATAATTTGAAGTATTTTCTTCCAGTTTCAGTGTTATGTTTTACATTATGGTTGATCTCTTTTTAACTTATTTTTATGCAGGTGAGCTATGAATCAACTTAAGTCTTTTTCAGGGGTATATCCTGTGTTCTCAACACCATTTGATGAAAAGTCTGTCTTCTTTTTTTTTTCTTTTAATTGTATTTTGACACCTTTGTCAACGATTAGGTAGCTATATTTGTGGGGTGTACCGGTTAGTTTTTTACATCTTGACACAAATTTTTATATATAAGGGAAAAGGGAATCCCAGTAGAAGAACTGCCTCCATCAAATTGGCTCACAGTATATCTATTTATGGGCATTTTCTTGATTGGTAATAGAGATAGGAGTCTACAATCCAATGTATGTGGTACCAAGCCTGCACAGGAGGCCTGGGCTGTAATGAAAAGATGAACTGAGCAAGCCGGAAGAGCCACACTAGTAAGCAGAGTTCTGTTACAGTTGCTGCTTTAGTCCTGGATCCAGTGTTCTGCCTCCAGTGTATGTCTTGCCTTCTTTTAACAATGGGCTATGATTTGAAAGTGTAAACCAAAGAAACTCATTTCTCTCCATGCTGATTTTCATCCCAGCAATAGAAAGTGAACTGTGTTTATGAACCCAATTTGTTTTTGAGTTTTGTCTTTTGAGACATCAGTCTACATGTTTGTTTCTTGAAGGCACCATGCTGTCTTTGTCCCTATGGTTACAAAACCATATTAGAAGCAAGGTATTATGATAACTCTGGATTTTCTTTTATTTTTTCTTTTATTTTATTATTGCTGTTATTATCATTTTAGAAATACTTTAGTTATTTGGGGTCATTGTGTTTCATAATAAACTTTAGATTAGGAGACAGTGAACCCTGTGGATCTGAGCTAGGCTCAGGAGCCAAGTTCCATTTTCTTCCACCCCAGGAGGCCTGTGGGACACTGGAGCAGCTCTAGGTTCAGAGATCTTTCTGTCTCGCCCCAGCTTCCTGGTCTACCTTGGTCACAAACAGTGATCCAGCAGAGACTGTGAATCTAGCGGAGACGAGTTGGGTGGGGACTAAAGCCAGATTGTCTTCTATCTCGATGAAGTGTGTGGGGCATGTGAGCATCTCTAGGCCTGGAGATGTTTTCTCATTCTACCCAGCTACCTGGCCTACCTGGATTACAAACACTGAGCCAGCAGAGTCATTGAACTCAGCAGAGCGCCCTCCCATCCTCAGCTGCATCTGAAGCTCTAGGACCCCATCTTGAGCCCCTGGACGTCTCTCATCTTCCTGTAGGCTACTCCAGACTCCGGAGACAGGTGGACCCAGTGTGCAGTACAGGCTCTAAGAACAGTCAAGGCCCATAGAACTATACACCTGAGGAAAGCACTTTCCATTTTATGATCATACCCAAAAAAACTAAGGATGGCTCCTTCAGGAACAACCATCTTCCTGTCAAGGGGATTTTCCTCACCTCAGGATTCCAGCAGGCACCAGAAACTAATACCAACAACCAAGAGAACCAGATGGGTAAAGGCCAGTGTAAAAGCAAATTCAACAAAAGCCCAAGCAACGTGGCATCTCCAGAACCCAGTTATTCAAGGGCAAGCAGCCTTGGATAACCTAACATGAGTGAAATTTAAGGAAATGAAATGACCTTAAATCCATACTTAAGATAATGGAGGAAAAACATAAAATCTGTACGGAAAAATGAGGTCCCTGGATAAGATGATCAATCCTCACCCAGAAAGGCAAATGGTGCTGACATAGGAAAAGGGAGAAAACAGAGAACAGGACAAGAGCCTACCACAGAGGGCTTCTGAAATACTCTGAAATATCAAAGCAGAAGGTGAGACATGTAGCCAAACTTTGGGCAGAGTGCAAGGAATCTTATGAAAGAAGGAGACAGAAAGACCTGGAGGGGACAGGAGCTCCACAAGGAGAGCAACAGAACCAAAAATCTGGGCACAGGGGTCTTTTTTTGAGATTGAAACCCCAACCAAGGACCATGTGTGGGGTGGGGATAACCTAGAACCCCTGCTCAGATGTAGCCCATGGCAGCTCAGGGTCCAAATGGGCTACCTAGTAAGGGGAACAGGGACTGTCTCTGACATGAGCTCAGTGGCTGCTGTTTGTCACCACCCCCCTGATGGGGGAGCAGTCTTACTAGGCCACAGAGGAGGACAAAGCAACCACTCCTGATGATACCTTATAGAATAGGGTCAGATGGAAGGGGAGGAGGACCTCCCCTCTCAGTGGACTTGGAGAAGGGCATGGGATAAGATGAGAGAGGGAGAGTGGCATTGGGAAGGAATGCGGGAGGGGTCTACAGCTGGGATACAAAGTGAATAAACTGTAATATAAAAATAAAAATTAATAAAAAGAAATACAGGGAGATACAGCCAAACAATTGATGGCCTTCAGAGAGGAAATAATTAAATCACAGAAAGAAAGGAAAGAAATAAAGGAAAATTCAAAGTAAAAGATGAAGGAATTGAAGGAAAAGCAAGAAAATACAAATAGGTCAAGGAAATTAGCAAAACAGTTCAAGTTCTGAAGATGGAAATGAAAACATTAAAGAAAACACAAACTGATGAAATCATGGAGAGGGAGAACTTAGGAAAGAAAACAGGAACTACAGAGGTAAGCATATCCAACAGATTACAAGAGGTGGAAGAAAGAATCTCAGAATCTTGGGTGTTGAAGTTACAATAGAAGAAATCGATATATCCATCAAAAAACAATGTTAAGTCTAAAAAATTCCTTACTCAAACCATCCAAGAAATCAAGGACAACATGAAAAGATGAAACCTAAGAATAATAGGAATAAAGAAAAAAAGATTTCCTTCTCCAAGACCCCAAAACTATTTTCAACAAAATCATAGCAGAAAAATTTCCCAACTTAGAGGAGAGGCCTGTATGCATACAAGAGGCTTACAGAACACCTAATAGATTAGACCAGAGAAGAAAATCCTTCCACATAATAATCAAAACACTAAATATACAGAACAAAGAAAAAAATACTAAAAGCTGCCAGGGAAAAAAGCCAAGTAACATAAAATGGCAAATCCATTAATTGTTTGGCTGTATCTTCCTGGATTTCTGACTCCTCAACAGAGAATATGTAAGCCAGAAGGGCCAGGATGAATATCATGCAGACCCTGAGAGACACAATGTCAGCCACACTACTATACCCAGCAAAACTCTCAATCATTATACAAAGAGGAAACAAGATATTCAATGACAAAAAACAAACTTAAACTGTACCTACCCACAAATTCAGCCTTACAGAAGATAGTAGAAGGAAAAATACATCCCAAGAAGGCTAATTACACCCAAAAAAACACAGGAAATAAGTAACCTTACTACAGCAAAACTGCAAGTAGCCAAACACACAAACACACTACCACAACCAACAACAAAATCAAAGGATCTAATAGTCACTGGTCATTAATATCTCTGAACATCAACGGATTCAACTCTCCAATTAAAAGACACAGACTAACAGAATGGATGCAAAACCAAGATCCAGCATTCTGCTCCACACATGAAACACATCTCAGACATAGAAATAGATATTATCTGAGAAGGCTAGAAGATGGTTTTCCAAGCAAATGGATCCAGGAGCAAGCAGGAGTATATCTTGCTTGCTATATAAGCCATCCTGATATCTAATAAAATATACTTTCAACCAAAATTAATCAAAGCGATGGTGAAGGTCACTTCATACTCATCGTAGGAAAATTTCGGCATGAAGACATCTCAGTTCCGAACATTTGTGCCCCAAATACAAGGGCACCCACTTTTGTAAAGGAAACATTAATAAAACTTAAACCACACCTAGATTGCCACACATTAATAGTGGGAGACTTCAACACCCCACTCTCATTAAAGGACAAGCCAATGAAACAAACTAAACAAAGAAACAATGACACCAACAACAAACAGACCTACATACATCTACAGAACCTTTCACCCTAACACAAAAGAATTTAGATTCTCAGCACCTCATGGAACCTTCTCCAAAATAAACCATATATTTGGTCACAAAGCAGCCTCAACAGATACAAAAATTGAAATAATCCTTTGAAACCTATCTGACCACCATGGGTTAAAGCTGGATCTCAACAACAAAAGAAATGGCAAAAAGCCTACACATGCATGGAAACTGAACAACTCAGTGACAGCTGGGTCAGAAAAGACATAAAGAAAGAAATGAAAGGCTTCTTAGAATTCAATGAAAAAGAAGGCACAGCATACCCAATAGTATGGGACACAATGAAAGTGGTACTAAGAGTAAAGTTCATAGCAGTAAGTACCTTCATAAAGAAATTCGAAATATCTCATACAAGCAACTTAATGGCTCACCTGAAAGCCCTTAGGGGGAAAAAAGTAGGAGACACATCCATGAGAAGTAAATGGCTGGAAATAATCAAACTCAGGGCTGGAATCAATAAACTAGAAACAAAGAGAACAATTCAAAGAATCAATGAACCCAAGAGCTGGTTCTTTGAGAAAATCAACAAGACAGACAAACCCTTAGCCAAACTAACTAAAAGGTAGAGATAAACTATCCAAATCAGCAAAATCAGAAAGAAAAAGGGGGACATTACCATAGACACTGAGGAAATCCAAACAATCACTGTCAACATACAAGAACATTGCTAGCCTTGTATGTTGATTTTATATCATGAAACTTTGTTGAAATTATTATTATATCTAAGGGGTTGTTATTTCCAAGGTAACCTACAGTTTCTGCATGTTCATTTCACATCTTAAAAAAAATTGTTCCTTTGTTTTTTAGGCTCATTCTTTCACTTTATATTTGAATCCTGATAGGCTTTATTCCACATGATCCATTCTACACACAAGGCTTACCTTTGGGTTTTCAAATTGGATTATTGAATTTTCAGTTACATCTTCATTTTATCTTGAATTATCATTATTTCCAACTATTCAATTCTGATTTTAAATTTTGAGTTTTCCTTGTCATTTTTTTTCAGCCACATATTTTGTTTTCTTGGACATAATTCTGGTATTATCTTCTTGAAGCCCATTGAAGTTTCATGTCTTTAAAATTTCATATCCTGGGTTCATCTAGCCAATTTTCACTAATATTTTCACTACTATTCCTATAGGAATAGTAGATCTGAAGATATTCTATCATTGCGATTCATGTTTTTTGTTTTTGTAATGTCACTTGTCCATGTGAACTACTTTCTTCTGCTGTGTGCCTGATCTAAGACTCTGGCTTGCTCTAGATTGCAGGAGCTTTGTGGCCAAATCTCTGCTAAGTAAAGCTGGAACATTCTCTATTTGATTAGATCAGGAAAAGATGGTTCTGAACTACATGTACAGCAATAGACTTTAGGGTGAGGAAAGGGAAGCAGGTGGAGGGAGGAATAAGAGAGGGAAGGAGGCAGAGGGAGGGATAGGAAAGAGAAGGTAATTAATTACCTGGCAAAGGTGGCTTGCGAACAAAGCATGTTTGCAGGTATCAGGTAGGTGTAGATATGGAGGCAGGAAGAGAAAGCAATAGGAGAAGAACAGAACTATTTTCCAGGCAAAGGAGGCTCAGAAACAAAGCTGGCTTGCAGACTACTGTTCTGGAGCTCAGACCAACCGAGGCAGCTGGCAAACAAAAAGGGTTCAATGTCCATGATGTCAGAGAAAGGCCTGTCTTATGGGTTATTGAGTTGTGTCAAATGATGTGTTTATTCAATTCTATTTGAAAGAAGATTGAATTTGGAATTTTATAGAAACAATAAAAGTCAGATAAGAGATGTAAATAAGATCCCTATTGATCATTAACACAGGTACATTGAATGGCCTCTCAACATGCATAAACTTATTCACAAGTTATTTTTCTTTCCCTAGATTTGGACCACTTACCCAAGTACATGAACAGAGTTAATCATGCTTATAATCCTTTCATTTTCTCCTGTCAAGCTTTTCCTTAATACTCCAGTCTTGAGCTAGAGGTCACAAAGTGGTTATTATAAGGGCAACAACAAATTTGTTGTTAATATTTCCATTTTTATTGCTACCAAACTCCTTACATGTGCACTAATAATTATAAGAAAGGTTCTACTTGTCATTGGTTTAATTATTAGTGTGCACAGAAACCATTTGACAAGGTGTCAGTTTTCTGCTTTTCAACTAACTTTACTCTGACATTTTCACAGGGTCGTTGTGACATTTTCTCAATGGCTTTCACCTCACTGAGAGTTACAAGGATTTGATTAAACTCGTTCTTGTAATAAGGAACAAAATTAGTAAATGTGCACTGTTAGGAATTTTTGTGAAATGTGTATATGCTTCTCTAATGGCAACATAAAAATATGTTCTGATAATCAACTTCACAGTGCTTGTTTCTGTCTGTATATTCTACAGCATTAGGCCCTGCTGCTCCAATATGCACAGTGAAGTTGTTTTGTGGTTGTTAACTATAAACTATTTTTTCTGACAACTTTTCTTTAAGGGTTGAGTAAATATCTCTTTAGCGAAAAAAAAAAAAAAAAAAAAAAAAAAAAAAAAAAAAAAAAAAAAAAAACAAAAACAAATGGAGCCAAAGCATTTAACTATATAAAGCCTGAGAAATACTATACGTATATGACCACTTTTTGTTAGGAACAATCTAATCCATGCATACTTTAACATATGACACAAATAAGAAAATACATTTACCTGAAACAAATGTTAATACGTATAACATGAGAATTTTTCCATCTTAATAACATCCAGTGGGGCATATGTCCAATATGATAATAGATGGAATTTTTCCTCAATTAAAAAAATTATTCACTTTACATTCTTTTTGTAACCCCACCTGACTCCCAGTCCCACCTTCCTTCCTTTCCCCCTCCCCTTTTCCTCAGAAAAGGGAAACTCCCTTTCCCAGTCAGCCCAGATCAAGTTGCATTAGGACTGAGCATGTCCTCATCCCTGGTGGCCTGGCAAGGCAGTCCCACCAGGCGAGAGTGATCAAAAAGCTGGCAAGTGAGTCCTTATCTGATAAGGACAGTTGGATTTTTAATTGCACAGGGTTTCTAGTGTAGGATTAATTTATAGCCATCGGCTTCAAATCATTTTTCACATGTACTCTAGCTAAAATCCTAGATTTTAACTCCATTCTAAGGGTAAGCCCCTGCTGCTTTCATTAAAAGCTAGGCTAAAACATTTTATAAGGGAAAAATAAGACTAGAAAATAAATGCAAATATTACAGCTTTTGAACTGTTTAAGTTTTATCCCTGATTTGATCAGTAGAAAAACAAAAGATCTATTCTTTTCATAGGTGCAATTTCACATTGAAACGTTTAGTATTTTTATTTATTTTTTTTACTATATTTTTACTATTAATTACACTTTATTTATTTTGTATCACCCCATACACCCCTCCCTCCTCCCCTCCCAATCCCACCCTACCTCCCTTTTCTTCATGCATGCTCCTCCCCACGTCCACTAATAGGGGAGGTCCTCCTCTCCTTCCTTCTGATCTTAGTCTATCAGATCACATCAGGAATAGCTGCATTGTCTTCTTCTGTGGCATGGTAAGGTTGCTCCCCCCTCAGGGGGAGGTGATCAAAGAGCAGGCCAATCAGTTTATGTCAGAGGCAGTCCCTCTTCCCATCACTATGTAACCCACTTGGACACTGAACTGCCATGGGCTACATCTGTGCAGGGGTTCTAGGTTATCTCCATGAATAGTCCTTGGTTGGAGTATGAGTCTCTGGGAAGTTCCCTGTGTTCAAATTTTCTTGTTCTGTTGCTCTCCTTGTGGAGTTCCTGTCCTCTCCAGCTCTTGCTATTTCCCACTTCTTACATAAAATTCCATTCACTCTGCCCGCCAGTTGTCCATCAGGCTCATAATCTGTTTTGATAGTCTGCAGGGCAGAGGCTTTCAGATGCCCTCTGTGGCAGGTTCCTAGGTTGTTTCCTGTTTTCTTCTTCTGGCTTTCAGAGGCCCTGTGTAGCAGGTTCCTAGGTTGTTTCCTGTTTTCTTCTTCTACTGATGTCCATCCTCTTTGCCTTTCAGGATGGGGATTGAGCATTTTAGTTAGGGTCCTCTCTTTTGCTTAGTTTGTTTAGATGTACAGATTTTAGTGGGTTTATTCTATGTTGTATGTTTATATGAGTGAGTATATACCGTGAGTGTCTTTTTGCTTCTGGGACAACTCACTCAGAATGATCCTTTCCAGGTCCCACCATTTACCTGCAAATTTCATGATTTCCTTATTTTTCATTGCTGAGTAATGCTCCATTGTATAGATGTACCACAGTTTCTGCATCCATTCTTCAGTTGAGGGGCATCTGGGTTGTTTCCAGCTTCTGGCTATTACAAATAAAGCTGCTACAAACATGGTTGAGCAAATGTCCTTTTTGTGTACTTGTGCCTCTTTTGGATATATGCCTAGGAGTGGTATAGCTGGATCTTGAGGAAGCGCTATTCCTAATTGTTTGAGAAAGCGCCAGATTGATTTCCAGAGTGGTTGTACAAGTTTACATTCCCACCAGCAGTGGAGAAGGGTTCCCCTTTCTCCACAACCTTTCCAGCATGTGTTGTCCTTTGAGTTTTTCATCTTGGCCATTCTGATGGGTGTAAGGTGAAATCTCAGGGTTGTATTGATTTACATTTCCCTAATGGCTAATGAGGTTGAGCATTTCTTTAAGTGCTTCTCTGCCATTCGATATTTCTCTACAGAGAATTCTCTCTTTAGCTCTGTTCCCCATTTACTAAGTGGATTACTTGGTTTGCTGCTTTTCAGCTTCTTTAGTTCTTTATATATACTGGATATGAGTCCTCTGTCAGATAAAGGGTTGGTGAAGATTCTTTCCCAATCTGTAGGCAGTCGCTTTGTTTTGATGACAGTATCCTTTGCTTTAAAGAAGCTTTTCAGTTTCAGGAGGTCCCATTTATTGATTGTTGTTCTCAGAGCCTGTGCTGTTGGTGTTCTGTTCAGGAAGTTCTCTCCTGTACCAATGAGTTCTAGGGTATTCCCCACTTTTTTTTCTAGCCGATTTAATGTGTCTAGTTTTATGTTGAGGTCTTTGATCCACTTGGACTTTAGTTTTGTGCAGGGTGATAAGTATGGATCTATTTTCATTTTTCTACATGTAGACATCCAGTTAGACCAGCACCATTTGTTGAAGATGCTATCTTTTTTCCATTGTATGGTTTTGGCACCTTTGTCAAAAATCAGGTGTCCATAAGTGTGTGGGTTTATTTCTGGGTCTTCTGTTCGATTCCATTGATCTGCCATTCTGTTTCTATGCCAGTACCATGTAGTTTTTATAACTGTTGCTCTATAGTACAGCTTGAGATCAGGGATGGAGATACCTCCAGAAGATCTTTTATTGGAGAGGATTGTTTTAGCAATTCTCGGTTTCTTGTTACTCCATACGAAGTTGAGAATTTTTCTTTCCAGGTCTGTAAAGAATTGTGTTGGCAATTTGATGGGAATTGCATTAAATCTGTAGATTGCTTTTGGTAAGATGGCCATTTTTACTATGTTAATCCTGCCAAGCCATGAGCATGGGAGATCTTTCCATCTTCTCATATCTTCTTCTAATTCTTTCTTCAGAGACTTGAAATTTTTTTCATACAAGTATTTGACTTGCTTGGTTAGGGTTACACCAAGGTACTTTATGTCATTTGTGGCTATCGTGAAGGGTGTTGTTTCCCTAATTTCTTTCTCTGCCCTTTTGTCTTTTGTATACAGGACGGCTACTGATTTTTTTGAGTTAATTTTGTATCTGGCCACTTTGCTGAAGGTGTTTATCAGCTGTAGGAGTTCCCTGGTAGAGTTTTGGGGGTCACTCATGTATATTATATCATCTGCAAATAGTGATAATTTGACTTCTTCTTTTCCAATCTGTATCCCATTGATCTCCTTCAACTGTCTTATTGCTCTAGCAAGGACTTCCAGCACTATGTTGAAGAGATATGGAGAAAGTGGGCAGCCTTGTCTTCTCCCTGATTTTAGTGGGATTGCTTTAAGTTTCTCTCCGTTTAGTTTGATGTTGGCTATAGGCTTGCTGTATATTGCCTTTACTATGTTTAGATATGTGCCTTGTATCCATGATCTCTCCAATACTTTAAACATGAATGAATGTTGGATTTTGTCAAATGCTTTTTCAGCATCTAGGGAGATTATCATGTGGTTTTTTTCTTTCAGTTTGTTAATATGGTGGATCACATTGATGGATTTCCGTATATTGAACCACCCCTGCATACCTGGGATGAAGCCTACTTGGTCATAGTGGATAATATCTTTGATGTGTTCTTGGATTCGGTTTGCAAATATTTTGTTAAGTATTTTTGCATCAATGTTCATAAGGGAGATTGGCCTGAAATTCTCTTTCTTTGTTGAGCCTTTGTGAGGTTTAGGTACCAAGGTGACTGTGGCTTCATGGAATGAGTTTGGTAATGTTCCTTCTGTTTCTATTTTGTGGAATACTTTGAAGAGAATTGGTGTTAGCTCTTCTTTGAAGGTCTGGTAGAATTCTGCGCTGAAGCCATCCTGGGCTTTTTTTGGATGGGAGACTTTTGATGACAACTTCTATTTCTTTGGGGGATATAGGACTATTTAGTTGATTTACCTGGTCCTGATTCAGCTTTGGTAAGTCAAATAAATCAAGATAATTGTCCATTTCATTTAGATTTTCAAATTTTGTGGCATATAGACTTTTGAAGTAAGTCCTAATGATTGTTTGGATTTCCTCAGTGTCTGTAGTTATGTCCCCCTTTTCATTTCTGATTTTGTTGATTTGGGTGGTGTCTCTCTGCCTTTTAGTTAGCTTGGCTAAGGGTTTGTCGATCTTGTTGATTTAATCAAAGAACCAGCTCTTGGTTTCATTGATTCTTTGAATTGTTTTATTTGTTTCTAATTGATTGATTTCAGCCCTGAGTTTGATTATTTCCAGCCGTCTACTCCTTTTTGGTGTGTCTGCTTCTCCTTTTTCTAGGGTTTTTAAGTGGGCCACTAAGTTGCTTGAATGAGCTGTCTCGAATTTCTTCTTGAAGGCACTTAGTGCTATGAACTTTCCTCTTAACACTGCTTTCATTGTGTCCCACAAGTTTGGGTATGTTGTGTCTTCATTTTCATTGAGTTCTAGAAAGGCTTTAATTTCTTTCTTTATTTCTTCCCTGACCCAGCTGTCATTTAGGAACAAGTTGTTCAGTTTCTATGTGTGTGTAGGCTTTTTGCTGTTTCTGTTATTGTTGAGGTTCAGCTTTATTCCATGGTGATCAGACAAGATACAAGGTATTATTTCAATCTTCTTGTATCTGTTGAGGCTTGCTTTGTGACCAACTATATGGTCTATTTTGGAGAAGGTTCCATGAGGTGCTGAGAAGAAGGTAAATTCTTTTGTGTTTGGGTGTAAAGTTCTGTAAATGTCTGTGAGGTCCATTTGATTCATGATCTCTGTCAGAGACATTGTTTCTTTGTTTAATTTCTGTTTTGTTGACCTGTCCTTTGTTGAGAGTGGGGTGTTGAAGTCTCCCACTATTAATGTGTGGGGATCTATATGTGGTTTAAATTTTATCAACGTTTCTTTAACAAATGTGGGTGCTCTTGTATTTGGGGCATAGATGTTCAGGATTGTGATGTCTTCCTGGTGGAATTTTCCTTTGTTGAGTATGAAGTGTCCTTCCCCATCTCTTTTTATTAATTTTTGTTGAAAGTTTATTTTATCAGATATTAGAATGGCTACTCCTGCTTGTTTCTTGGGTCCGTTTGCTTGGAAAGTCGTCTTCCAACCTTTTACCCTCAGGTAATGTCTATCTTTGTGTCTTAGGTGTGTTTCTTGTATGCAACAGATTGCTGGGTTTTGTTTACATATCCATTCTGTTAATCTGTGTCCTTTTATTGGAGAGTTGAGTCCATTGATGTTGAGAGAGATTAATGACCAGTGGCTGTTAGATCCCTTGATTTTGATGTTGACTGTGGTCATCAGGTTGTGTGCTTGGTTGTTTTTCGTTTTACTGTAGTAAAGTTATTTATTTCCCGTGTTTTCTTGAGAGAAGCTAATTTTCTTGGGTTGTATTTTCCCTTCTAGTGTCTTCTGTAATGCTGGATTTTTTTGTATGTATTGTTGAAATTTGTTTTTGTCATTGAATACCTTTTTTCTCCGTCTATGAGGACTGAGAGTTTTGCAGGGTATAGTAGCCTGGGCTGACATCTGTGTTCTCTTAGGGTCTGCATGATATCTGTTCAGGCCCTTCTGGCTTTCATAGTCTCTGTTGAAAAGTCAGGTGTGATTCTAATGGGTTTGCCATTATATGTTACTTGGCCTTTTTCCCTTGCAGCTTTTAGTATTTTTTTCTTTGTTCTGTATACTTACTGTTTTGATTATTATGTGGCGGGAGGATTTTCTTTTCTGGTCATATTTGTTGGGTGTTCTGTAGGCCTCATGTATTCTTATTGGCCTCTCCTTTAACTTGGGGAAATTTTCTTCAATGATTTTGTTGAAAATAATTTCTGGGCCTTGGAGAAGGGAATCTTCTTTTTCCTCTATACCTATTATTCTTAGGTTTTGTCTTTTCATATTGTCTTGGATTTCTTGGACGGTCTGTGTCAGGAATTTTTTGGATTTAACATTTTCTTTGACAGATACATCGATTTCTTCCATTGAATCTTCTACACCTGAAATTCTTTCTTCCATCTCTTCTAGTCTATTGGTTATTCTTACCTCTGTAGTTCCTGTTTTCTTCCCTAGATTCTTCTTCTCCATTATTTCCTCCATTTGTGTTTTCTTTAATTTTTCCAATTCTATCTTCAGGTCTTGAGTTGTTTTGTTTACTTCCTTCACCTGTCTGATTGTACTTTCCTGTTTTTCTTTTAGTTCCTTCAACTCTGTTTCTTTTATTTCATTCAGTGCTTTAAGCATTTCCTTTCTAAAGGCCATAAACTGTTTGGCTGCAGCTTCCTCTATTTCTTTACGGATGGCAATATTCTGTTTGAGTTTATCTTCCTCTATGTCTTTATGTATTTTATTTGTTTCCTCTGTTATCATCTTCATGAGCATAGTTGTTAGGTCATCATCTTGGATTTCAGTTATGCTGGGGTGTCCAGGGCTACTTGCCCCTGGGTAACTGGGTTCTGGAGATGCCATATTGCTCTGTCTTTTGTTGCTTGAGCTTTTACGCTGGCCTCTACCCATTGTGCTATCTTAGGTGTTTGGAGTTATTTTCTGGTGGTTCCTGGGGATCCTGTGGTGGAAAGACTCCCCTTTGCAGAAAGCTGGTTTTTCCTGAAGGAAGTCTTCTCAGCTTTTTGGGTATAGTCCCTGGATGGCTGGTGTTTTTTTCAGGAGTTGCTACTGCTCATCTCAGGGATAGAGACCTGAGTGGTAACTGTGGTCTTTGTTAGTCGAGAGGGTTCTCCTCTCACCCAGGGAAGTCCTGAGGACAGCTGCCCTGTTTCTGGGTTTCTTGCTGTAAATTTAATGATCAGCTGCTGTGACCCAGTTGGACATCTGGCGCGCAGCAACTGTTTGTGCCTGTGTCTGGAGCACAGCTGAGTGATGGCGGCTCGGCCCTGCCGGTCTTTGCTAGATTTTTTCCAGGGAAGGATTGGGTGATTTAAGTCAATACAGTTTCCTTCCTTCCCTGGAGACAGGGACTCTCAGTCTCTTTTTTTGCCCTGGTGAGCACTGCTCAGTCTCCGCCAGCTGTCTGGTGTGCGGAAACTGCCTGGGTCTGCCTTTCCGGCCTTTGGGAGCCTGGGTGTCTCCCTAAACTGGGTAATTTTCCTGAGACCTTTTCGGGGTGGGGGTGTCGGCTGAGTGCTCTGAGATCAGATCAGCCTTTTCCCTCCCTGTGTGTTTGCACTGGACAGTGAGACTCATTTGCTGGTGTCCTGGTGCCCACAGTTCTATCTGAGGTGGCGAATCAGTCGCGCAGGCAGGCAGGGCTCTGTTCTGGAGCCTGGATCCCTGGCTCTGGCTCCGGGCTGGCTCCTGGGGCGCCTGTGGAACCAGAGTCTTTTCCAGGGGATATCTGGGTGACCTAAGGTTGGTCCCAATCGTTTCCTGTACCGTGGGGTTATCTTTCTCGACTGAAAATTCCAGTCTCTGATAGTGTGGTGCTCATGGTTCAGTCTGGGACCGTGACCAGAGACACTGGCTTGTGGCTCTGGGCTGGGGCTGGGGCTGGCGGCCAGCAGCCAAGCGTCTGGTGGAACCTGGATCTCTTCCACGGTTTAGCCGGGTGAGTTAAAAGCTGATTGAATCCCCCACCGTGGGGTATCCTCTCACCTGGGAAACACAATGACTGTGTTTTATGGCCGCGAGTTCTGATTGCTGGTCACTGTGCTGATCCTGCTGCTGCTGCTCAGAATGAGAGTCCTCCCGGTGCTGCCATCTTGCCCCACCCCAAGTATTTCTATTTTTAAACAACCTGCTTTTAAAGACATTATCTGTTATATACTTAAAACTCTTCTTATAAAGACTCTCATAACAAACACCTCTAACAACAGAGGCTCAATAATGAAGATATATTTGATGAATTAAGTATTCTACAAGCCTGTAGAGTTTGTGCTGGTTTTAAGGCTACTGGCTTTTTCCAAGCCAAACATGAAACGTTGGTCATATTTTTCATGCAAGTGCTTAACCAAGTGGAATTTTAATTTTCTATTCTTTTCCATCAATTCTTATTCTTAAAATATTTATTCCCTCCTCTCTGCCTTCCTCCCTCTCCTTTCCTTCTCCCCTCCCTTCTCTTCCCACTTCATTTTTTCATCTTCTGCAAGTTATCTTAACCAAATATAATGGATGGCGATTTTTTTTTTAATATTTTTTTGGTCAGAATTTCTCAGATTTAAGTTCTCTCCCTAAATTTCTATGGAAGTTCTCCTTCTTTACATACCTAACTCACTGGAATTATTACTGAGCTGGATCATCAACCAGTTGGGAAAAATGGATTAATGTGTACTTTATAAAAGTCTCTTCTTTAAATGTCTATTATAATTAACATTTTATATTATTCACACCAGAATAATAGTATGTCAGACATCTTAAGTATATCAAAGTTATAGTTGGTTCATTTAAAATAAATAATTGTATATGACACCAAAACTGAATCAGACAGTCTTTATCAGTTAAGGTTTGGTAGGGAATATGGTTAGGGAAGTACTTAAATCATATGAATAATAATTCCAGATGTATTAAAAGCTACCATGTTAGGATAAGTCTTCTGCTTAAATTACTCTTATTTTAGTTTCATACTTAGAAAACTTTCTGTTATGCTGTTAATTTTGTAGTCATCCAGGGTCCATACATAACCCAATTTTATGGCTCAAACCCTGAGTTAGAAGGTATAAATGCGTGCATAGCAAGTTCCAATTCTTTGTGATTATGATGTGGCCACTGAACAACTCTTAAAAAGTTTGGAAGATGTAGTAAATCACTTACTTTCTCAATAACTTTTCAATAAGTAATAAAATAATGTATATGTGTTGGTATTGATTACTGTGTGTCATGTCACATTTCCACTTCCGTTTCTAAGACCACTGTTGTGGAGCAGTCACAGGGACTGTGATGTGAATCCCCGTCACCCCGAAGACATGCACCACACCTTGTATTCCATCTTCCCACCTCATTAGAAGGGTGTCTCCTCCTCATGGCAGTTAATTTGCTTCTTGTCTATGAGAAGAACTTTTATTTCTTAAGGATTCTTTGTGACTTCTCACACATGAATGCCATGAAGAACTGGAAATTGATTCTACACCCTGGAAAATGCTCTGAAGAATGAGAAGTCAATGATGGATAACTTTACAGGCTTAGCTAGACCTGCAGAGATCAGACTGGATAAGAAAGTGTGAGAGAGAGAAAGAGACAGTAGGAAGGAGAAGATGATAAAAGGAAATACATCAGGTAGCAAATGAACTTTTCTTTTAATTGTGTCTAAAGCAGTTTTGCATGTGAAAAATCTTGGAAAGTAATTCTGAAAGACTTTTTTTTTTTTCCTCAGAGAAATTAAATTATGGCTCATTCCAATTCCACTATTTTCTGCAATTATAAATTGCCAGACTAGATTCTAGATCAATAAAATTAAATTCTGTTTGAAAAATCTATGGATAAATCTACTAATTAAAAACTTCCATATATGTACTGTTTTTAAAGATTTTGATTAGTATTTTCTTACAATGGGATATTGTGATTCTCCCAAATGTCAACATTCCCAGTTCCAGATAAACACTGTTTCCCTCTGAGTTGTTGGTTACATGTGTGCAGAGGAAACCCTCCCGGACAATAGAGGCTATTGCCACTGCTGGAGGTTGTCCATCAGAACTCGATGGTAGACTCTAGTGCTGAAAACTATTCATGTTGATCACAGATCATGGATTCTGTTGCTTATCTAGAAACTTTCTCTCTGTTGGCTAGCTTTCATAAGGACAGAAATTGCTGTTCAGTCAGCTGGAGCAAACATATTATCAACAGTCTTCCCTTGCTGTGGACCCTGAGAGCTATAATAACCACTGATATGGTGAGATGTGGCAGTTGGTGCAACAGCGCTATGAAGGTCTTTGGGTTGACCATGATTATCCAGTTGGACTTAAAGCCTGCTCCACAGAAGAGAACTCATGCCTTATTCCACAAAATTAGAACAGCTCAACACGCCTCACCTTACTTTTTATAAGTGAACAGTGATTAATTAGAGACCTAATAAACGGTCAATATGTAGAAAACAAATGACTGTGATATTCATGCCTAAGTGGATAGCTATATCACATAACACTCTCCAAAGGCTTGGGAAACACGCATAAGAGGGAACAAACCATGATTTGCAGGGCCAGAGGACGAGGAACTGGAAAATGACGTCGCATGCATATGACAGGACAACTACACTCATGAAATAAAAACAGCTATGGTCACCTGTACAAGATCTTGTTCAAAATCGTCACTAAATAAAGCCAAGGCAGAATGTGGGGAAAGGCTACCCCTATCTTGAGAGTATTTGATGGCTTCTTGGGAAGGGAAAATCCATTTTTTTTGAGAATGTGGCCTCATGGTAGGTTTTTCATCTCCAGTGGATGGTCCACACCAATGATTAAATATCCAGCACTAATTAGACTCCATGGGTTTAAAAAAATAAAAACATAAATATATGTGGAATTCATGGTGGAGAGATAGATGGAGAAGGAGGTAGGGAGGTGTAAGTAGTTGATATGATAAAAACACATTTAAAAGCAAATTCTATAGTCACTCTAATCATCATACCAAAATCTATGTGTCTATTAGAGACTGAATACAATATCTCATTTAATGAACACCGTATTTTTTAGTATGATGAATGTTGCCAATTAAATCCTGTTTATACACTTGCTTAATAAGATACCAGAAAACTCCTCACACTTTTAATTGATTTCTTTTTGCAGGCCTAAGAATGGAAAGAAAGATTAATTATACTCGGTTGAATAGCATATGCCACACTAGAGGAATAAGGAGCAGGTAAGTTACTCATGCATGTCTTTTTCTGTCATAGAAAAAGACATAGACTTCCCCATCACATGCCTGGCCTCAGAAGCTTTCATTAGCTCTACAGAAAGATTCTGCAAAGACTTTCCTGTATTCTTCTTGAGTCTAAATCCACAACCACAGGGGCTAAGATGCCTAGTTATTCTGCTAGCTAGTGTTGGAACTCTCCTTGGACTGCATTTTCCAAAGCTTTCTGTTGTTGGTAGTCTCCTTACTGCTTAAGCTTTCCTTTAACTCCTTTTCACGGGTTGGAAGCTTAGCTACTTGGGGTCTGGCCCTGAGAGCATCACTCTCTACTCCATTTTGAATAAATCCTTTATTTAAATGTTTTATCTTCTTGAGCACAGGACTTGGCTCCAACATTACATTTCCTGGTGCTCTTTTTTTCTCTTCAAACTATTTCTTTGTGCCTGCTTCCTCTTTTTCATTGTAGATAATTATGAGAATGATCACTAATGACTACATAATACTGTGCTACCAGGCTGTCTTAAAATCTCTGCCAATGACATTAATGTAAATCTCTTTGATTTAGCTGCAGGCACATTTTTAGGACAAGGCCATATTCTGTGCCAACACATGTAAGGAAAGGTCTGTAGGCCACTGACTAATATTCTTCCCCTCTGAAACCTGTGGATCCAGCCCTCGATTCTCAAAATTGCCCTTTATACTATTGTTCTATATGTTCCTACTTAGATGAACCATTAATTACTGCTGAAAGTGTTCAACTACTTTTCTAGTCCAAAGTGTCAAAATCTTCCATACTCTTCCTACAAATAGCATGGTCAAGCCTACTTGGAAATACCCAAGTTCCTGGTACCTATGTCTGTCTTAGTTACTGTTCTGTGAAAGGACATTATGACCAAGACAACTCTTGTAAAATAAAGTATTTAACTGGGGGCTTCCTTACAGTTTTAGAGGGATGGTCCATGACCATCACCGTGAGAAGCAGACAGGCATGCAGGGAAACAGTAGATGAGTGTTTTATATCCTGATCTGCCTGTAAAAGTCAGAGAGGGAGGGAGGGGAAGAGAAGGATGGGACAACTATTTACCCATAAAAGCCTATAGGGATGATTCTCATTCAAACCACCACAGCTCGAATGTCTTTACTTCAGTTGTACTTTTGAAATTATATAACCATAGCCATCATGGTCCACCCACTCTCCAACCTTTCTTCACTCATGTTTATGTTGACAAAATGCCCTGGGTTTACAGATTTTTCTCTCTCTGTTCTTATAGTACTTTTTTGCTTTTATTTATTTATTATTTATTACAATTTCTTCACTTTGTATCCCCTCCCTAGTCTCCTCCCAGTCCCTCCCTCCCTTCCTCTTCTTCCCCTAAGTCTCTCCCCTAGTCCACTGATAGGGGAGGACCTCCTCCCCTACTATCTGGCCCTAGCCTATCAGGTGTCATCAGGACTGTCTGGATTCTCTTCCTCTGTGACCTGGCAAGGCTTCACCCCCTCAGGGGAGGTGAGCAAAGAGCCAATCACTGAGTTCATGTCAGAGACAGCCCCTGTTCCCCTTACTAGAGAACCCACTTAGAGACTGAGTTACCTATGGGCTACATCTGGGCAGGGGTTCTAGGTTATCTCTATGTATGGTCTTTTGTTGGAGTATCAGTCTCTTCAGGCTCCCCTGGGCCCAGATTTTTTTTTTTTTTTTGGCTGTTGGTTTTCCTTTGGAGTTCCTGTCCCCTCCAGGTATTTCTGTCTCCTTCTTCTTTCATAAGATTCCCTGCACTCTGCCCAAAGTTTGGCTATGAGTCTCAGCATCTGCTTTGATACCCAGTTGGGTAGAGTTTTTCAGAAGCTCTCTGTGGTAGGCTCTGTTTTCTCCCTCTTCCGATTTCTATCCCATTTGACCTTCTGAGTGAGGATTGAGCATCTTCCCTAGGGTCCTCCTTATAGCTTAGCTTCTTTAGGCCTATAGATTGAAAGTACTTCTTAACATCATATTTCAGTTAGTATTTCAGAAACATCTTTTCAGTGTTCTTTATGAATGTATTGAAAATGAAAAGTAAAGAATTAAGGTTTATGGTGAACTGGTTGTGGTTGTATGCCCCTCTATCTTGGTAAATCACAATTTGATATCATTACTGTGCTGTAATGCAGAAAGATCACTGATTCAATGACCTTTTTATTTAGGTAAAGGACTTACTTAATGTCAAATGTTAAAATTATTGGTATCATTACATAGCTTTTCAACTTATTTTGTATCTTGAGGATAATATCAATTACAGAGATACATAAGTGTTTATTTACTTAATTTATATCAGCCCTCACTTGCTCCCATTGTGGTGAAAGGCAGTACTCATATTTCTTTTAATTTTCATCAAGAAAATGTGTAGACACCACATTATTTGAAAGACAAATTTAGGTGGAAACAATCTGTAAGAAGTCAAATGGGTTAAAAGTTTATGGCTTATTTAATTTGAAACAAAAAAATGCAAATTGCCTTAGGATAAAAACATAAATATAATTTACAAGTGAACGTTTCATTCAGATAGTGAGGAGAGTATGTGACACATAAAAATGTTGTGTGATACAGTTTCACCTAGTGTACATTAACCATATACCTCAGTAGTTTACTTTGAACCCAACCTTTTTTTTTTTTTCTTTCTCATTGTTATGTTTTTCTTTTTGACTAGGTTTCTAGGTTGGCATTTTTAGGAGTCTACGAAAACTTTGTTCTTTCATTGTTTTACCGTGAATGTTGGTTGGCATGCCCAGAGATTCCCCCTAAACAATACAGGCCCTGGCTATTGCTCATAGCTGCCCACCAGAACATGACTGAAAGATTTTTTTGGTTTTGCTTTGGTTTGGTTTCCTTTTCTCATTTATTTATTTTAGTCTCTTTACATCCTTGTAGACCTTTCCCTCCTCCCCTCACAGTCCTACCCTCACTTCCTGTCCCCTCCCCCTCCCTTTTGTCCTCAAGAAAGGGGAGCCCTCTTTTCCATCCATCCTAGCTCATCAAGGTGCATCAGGACTAAACTTGTCCTTGTCCCCTGTAGCCTGTCAAGGCAACCCTGGCAGGGAAAAGTGATCTAAAAGCTAGCAAGTGAGTCCATGTCCCATGTAGTCCCCACTTTCCTTACTAGAGAACCCACATGAAGTATAAGCTGCCTTTTTGCTGCATCTTTATAGGAGGCCTAGGTCAAGCTCATGCATGGTCCTTGGGTGACGCTTCAGCCACAGCAAACACCTCTGGACCCTGATTAGTTTGCTCTATTGTTTTTCCTGTGGAAGTTCTTTCACATCTGGGTCCTTTTCTCTTTCCTCCCACTTTTCCACAAGACTCCATCAACCAGTGTTTGGCTGTGAGTCTCAGCATCTGTTTTGAGGCACTGCTGGTAGAGCCTTTCAGAGGACAACTATGGTAGGCTCCTGTCTACAATCTTAGGAGAGTATAGTTCAGTGTCAGGGGTTGGCACTCTCCAATAGTGTGGGTCTTTGGTTGGGCCAGGCATCAGTTGAGCATTCTCTCAATTGTTGCTATAACTGTTCTATCTTTACCCTTGCACATCTTGCACACAGAGTAAATTTTGGGTCGACGTTTTTGCCGGTGTGTTGGTGTCCCCTCTCTCTCCTAGGGGACTAATTTAGTTAAAGGATGTCCTCTTCAGTCTCTATGGTCTCTGCTACTAGGAGTCTCTGCTTGAATTCCCTTCATGTCCTTTGAGGAGGCTACCCTGACTTAGGGCTCCAGGTTGACACAGAGATGTCACCTTCCTCAGTTTCTCTTTTCTCTACAGGCCTTCTGTCTTCTTGGCCTTGCTCTCTCCAGGTCTGTTCTCCACCCTCTCAAATCTCTGTGTACATTCTCCTATCTTCTTCTCTCTCCTCAGCCATTACCTCTGCCTGTTCTACCTTCCCTTCTAAGTGAGATTTATACATTCTCACTTGGGTCCTCCTTATTACTTATCTTCTTAGGGTCTGTGCCTCCTCGTGTGCTTATCTTGTACTATCTGGCTAAAAAGCTTATAAGTGAGTACATCACATGTGCATCTTTCTAGGTCTGGGTTACCTCACTCAGGAAGATCTTTTCTAGTTCAACCTATTTGCTTGCAAATTTCATGATTTTTTTTATAATTAATTGCCGAGCAGTATTTCATTGTGTAAATGTGTCACAATTTCTTTATCAATTCTTTTGTTGAGGGACAGCTAGGTTGTTTCCAGATTCCTGTTATGAATAAAGCTGCTATGAACATAGTTGAGAAAGTGTCCTTGCTGTATGGTGGAGCGTCTTTTGGGTATACACCTAGGAGAGGTATACCTGGGTCTTGAGATAAAGTTATTCTCAATTTTCTAAGAAAACACCAGATTGATTTAAAAACTTGGTTCTACAAGCTTACACTCCCACCAGCAATGGTAAAGGGTTCCCCTTTCTCCATGCCCTTGCCAGCATGTACTGTTGCTTGAGATTTTGATCTTAGCCATTCTGACTCTTGAGAGATGGAATATCAGGCTCATTTGGATTTTCATTTCCCTGATGACTAAGAAAGTTGAGATTTTCTTTTTTTCATTATTATTATTGTTATTGTTATTACAATTTATTCATTTTGTATTCTGGCTGTGGCCACCTACCTCATCTCCTCCCAGTCCCAACCTCCCTCTGTATTCCCCCACTATTCCTCACCTAGTCTACTGATATGTGAGGTTCTCCACCCCTACTATCTGCCACTGGCTCATCAGTCTCATCAGAACTGTCTGGATCCTCATTCTCTGTGGCCTAGTTAGGCTACCTCACCATAGGGAGGTGATCAAAGAGCTGGCCAGTGAGTCTATGTTGGAGACAGCCCCTGTTCCACTTACTAGGAAATCCACATGGAGACTGAGCTGCCCATTGGCTACATCTAAGCAGGGGGTCTAGGTCCTCTACATACATGATCTTTGGTCAATTCATCAGTCTCTGCAGGACCTTGTACTATCTGTACAAAAAGCCAAAACACAGACTTTTTGTTTTTGTTGGTCTCTTTGTGAGCTCCTGTCCCCTCCAGGTCTTTCTATCTTACCCTTCTTCCATAATATTCCCTGTACTCTGCCCAAAGTTTAGCTATGAGTTCTCAGCATCTGCTTCGATACCCTGCTGGGTAGAGTCTTTCAGGGGACCCCTGTGGAAGGCTCCTGTCCTGTTTCATGTCTTCTCCTATTTCTGATGTCTATCCTGTTTGCCCTTCTGTATGAGGATTAAGCCTCTTCCCTAAGGTCTTCCTTGTTGTTTAGCTTTTTAGGACTATAGATTTTAGTGTGTTTATCCTTTATTATATGGCTAGTATCCAATTATAAATGAGTATATACCGTGTATGTCTTTTTGCTTCTAGGTTACCTCACTCAAGATAATCTTGTCTAGTTACCACCATTTGCCTGCACATTTCATGATTTCCTTGTTTTTAATAGCTGAGTAGTATTCCACTGTGTAAATCTACCACAATTTCTACATCCATTTTTCAGTTGAGGGACATCTAGGTTGTTTGCAGATTCTGGCTATTATGAATAATGCTGCTGTGAACATAGTTGAGCAAATGTCCTCATAGTATCTTTCAGATATATGCCTAGGAGTGATATAGCAGTATGGTTTATCATCTTTCAGGTATATGCCCAGGATATGCCAGGATCTATGAGGAAGCACTATTCCTACTTTCCTGAGAAAGCACCAGATTGACTTCCTAAGTGGTTGCACAAGGTTACATTCCCACCAGCAATGGAGGAGGGTTAAAAAAAAAAACAAAACATTTCTCCATAACCTCTCCAGCTTGTGTCGTCCCTTGAGTTTTTTATCTTAGCCATTCTGGTAGGGTGGAAACTCAGAGTTGTTTAACTACTTCTAGGCCATTCGAGATTCCTCTATTGAGAATTCTCTGTTTAGGTCTGTGCCCCATTTTAAAATTGGGTTATTTTGTTAATTGGTGTTTGATTTCTTGAGTTCTTTATAGATTCTGTCTGTTAGCCTTCTGTTGGATGTAGAATTTGTGAAGATCTTTTCCCAGTCTGTAAACTGTTGTTTCATTCTATTGACAGTGTCCTTTGCCTTACAGAAGCTTTTCCATTTTAAGAGGTCCCATGTCTTAATTGTTGATCTTAGAGCCTGTGCTGTTGGTGTTCTGTTCAGAAAGTTGTCTCCTGTGCCAATGAGTTCAAGGCTCTTCCCAACTTTCTCTTCTAATAGATTTAGTGTATCTGGTATTATATTGAGGTCTTTGATATACTTGGATTTGAGTTTTGTGCAGGAAGATCAATGTGGATCTATTTGCATTTTTCTACACATAACCATCCAGTTAGACCCAACACCATTTGTTGAAGAAACTCTTTTTTTCATTTCATTATAGTTTTGACTCTTTTGTCAAAAATCAAGCAATCTATATAGACATGTGGGTTTTTTTTTTTTGAGGGGAGGTGCAGTCTTTGATTCAATTCTATTGAACCTCCATTCTGTTTCTATGCCAGTATTACGTAGTTTTTAATCACTATTGCTCTGTAGTATAGCTTGAAGTGAGGTTCTTTTATTTTATAGGATTGTTTTGGCTATTCTGAGTCTTTTGTTTTTCCATATGACATTTAGAATTATTCTTTCAAGGTCTGTAAAGAATTGTGTTGGTATTTTGATGGGAATTGGATCAAATCTGTAGAGTGCTTTTGGTAGGGTGGCCATTTTTACTGTGTTATTCCTGCCGATCTACAAGCATGGGAGATCTTTCCATCTTGTGAGATCTTCTTCAATTTCTTTCTTCAGGAACCTGAAGTTCTTGTCATACAGGTCTTTCACTTGCTTGGTTAGAGTCATACCGAGATACTTTATATTATTTGTGGCTATTGTGAAGGTTATAGTTTCCCTAATTTCTATCTCAGCCTGTTTGTCATTTGTTTACAGGAAGGCTACTGATTTTTTTAATCAATTTTGTATCCAGCCACTTTACTGAAGCTGTTTATCAGGTGTAGGAGTTATTTGGTGGACTTTTGGGGGTTGCTATCATATCAGATCCCAAGATTTTATTGATGAAGAAACCACATAGTTTGAACATGGGTCATGGGAAAATACAGCTGGTTCTGATCTGGAAACTTTTGTTTTCCTGGCTAGTTCTCATAGACTTCAATCTAGACCAGAAAAGGACATTGAAAATCTTTGATGGGAGGTACTTTTAAGGGTCAATTAAAGGCACACATCTTTTTCTCTCTGTCTTTTATATTTACTTCCTAGAGTTCAGACATAATACAGTTTGTGTTCTGTTCTTGATTGGGGGGTTGATATGGATCAAGTCGTATCCTAAGCAGCATTTCCTAACTGCTTGACATGTACCCTTGCCTTCTGCCTCTCGGTCAGACTGCACCTACTCTAAGAATAGAAAAACCCTAGCCTTGACATTTATATAATGTATTATTTTTTACTTTACACAAACTTGGAAAGATTATTTAAAACTCCATAGTCATCATTTCCTTATCCACTCTTTGTCTAAAGAGTGATATACTGATTTGTATGTTTATTTTAAAGACTTCTCCTACACTGTGCTTTTTTTTTTTTTTGTCCAGAGTTAGACTAAATATCTCAATGTCCCTTATATGTTACAAAATATAGTCACATTTAGGTTTAAGGCTTCAGCATAAGATATGGTTCTGGAGGCAGACATGGCAGTTATCAAAAGTCAAAAAATAAATTTATGGCTTGTATAAAAACAGCTACAGGATATGACTACAGTTGGTTTATAATATTTTAGTTTTAAAAGTGTACCTTTAATGGAGGGTAATGGATCCCTCTTTGTGGGCATGCTTGCTTCAGTTTACCAGTTTCCCACCTTATAATACCTTCTTTTGTACTTTCATTATTTAAGTTCATGGACCCTGAATATAGAAAACACAGAGGTAGGAATATACTACCAGAATAATTTTTTGTGATATAGAACAAATCTCATCAATACCATAAGGACATTCATAAGATTTGCTTTGAGAATTATGTCATCTCCAAACATAGAACTTTAGTCTATTTCATTTCTTAAACACATCTTTCAAATGTCCAGATGATAAACACTGTATACCATCCAATTTGTGTTTAAAATTCCCAAGAACTAGATGAGAGAAAGGTCTGTCACACCTGTAAAATATGATAGATAAAAGTAAATTAGGTCTTCATATTTTGGGTTATACTCTTCTTAATCCACTCCAAAGATGTTCTATCCAGATCATGGTTTAAAATAATGTTCCAAGGCTTACAGCAAGGCTGGGAGTAGATAAAAATAAGTACTTCTATAGTTCTTTGAGTTTCAAGTTTCAGGATAAGACTATGTAATTCATGCAGACATTCAAGAATTAAATGATGTGCTATTTGTAAATTGGTTAAAATAGTGCCTGAAATAATAAGAAATAATTTGCTGTTTTAGTTGGGAGCACTATATCTCAGAGGTTAAGAGAATGGGGATTCATGTCAGTTCAATTTTAATTTCTGTCATATAGCCCTCACATCCTAGTTAGATGATGTGGCTAATTATTAAAGTAATAGTATTTTATGTATAAATATCTATATAGCAACATCATTAGGTTTATACAAATATGCAATGGAACCTTACTACAGTAATGTAACAGAACAAGTATTTAATGATATAAAATAGGTAATTATTAAATGTGAATTTCAAGATACATGTATGTGAGGTCATTGGAAATACTCCATGGAGGTATGCAGACAGACTTGAAAACTGAGTAGATATCTTAATCAGTATTGGTACAAGCTGTGAGAAAAGATTGAAAATACCTAGTGTATTACATTGCACCTCCATTTGGCTATTTGAATCAAGGTAAATAAAATAAGATTTAAAAATTACATATAATATATTTTATGTAAAATATCAATACAATGTTTTAAAAATATAATGTAGAAAAAGAGAAATATCTATGAATATTTTAATGTGTCACTGTTTGCATTGACAACTAAACAAGAAAAAAGACTTTTATTGAGGGATTTTATATTCATTGCCAGAAAGCAAATATTGACTCTACCCAGCAAGGTATCAAAGCAGATGCTGAGACTCATAGTCAACCTTTGGGCAGAGTGCAGGGAATCTTATGAAAGAAGGGGGAGATAGGAAAACCTGGAGGGGACAGGAGCTCCACAAGAAGAACAACAGATCCAAAATATCTGGGCCCAGGGGTCTTTTCTGAGACTGATACTCCAAGCAAGGACCATTCATGGAAATAACCTAGAACCCCTGCACAGATGTAGCCCATGGCAGCTCAGTCTCCAAGTGGGTTCTTTAGTACTGGGAACATGGACTGTCTCTGACATGAACTCAGTGGCTGGGTCTTTGATCATTTCCCCCTGCGGGGAGCAGCCTTACCAGGCCACAGAGGAAGACTATTCAGCCAGACCTGATGAGAAGAGATAGGCTAGGGTCAGAGGGAAGGGAGGAAGACCTCCCCTATCAGTGGACTTGGAGAGGGGCATGGAAGGAGATGGGGGAAGAAGGGTGGGATTGGGAGGGCAGGAAAGAGGGGTCTATAGCTGGGATACAAAACGAATAAACGGTAATTTATAAAAAATCAATAAATCATAAACTAAAAGCTGAACAATAAAAGAGAAATTTTCTTATGCTGTATGATATCACTGCTTTATTTAACTTCAGGAAAAGCTTGGCATCAAAATGATACAGAATTAATATATTGAATTAAAGCTCTTTTAAAAAAGCTATTGTGTATTATACTTACTCTTATTTTCTGTCTTTTTATTTTTTTTAGTTGGCTTTCTCCCCTTACTTTGACAGCTCACAATGCATTCCTGAAGCAATATCCTAAAATATTTATCCATGAAAAACCAATATTACCTAAAATCACTCAGGATGAAAGAAGGTAAGGATAACTTTTTTGAAAGTGAAATCTGTGTGTGAACATACATGTGCTTTTTAGAATCGACATGTATTGGTGTTACATAATGCTGCTGAGTTTCATAATAACAAGTTTATTCAAGTACACCATGTCCTGTGATCTACCCACTGTCCTGAATTCCTTCTCTGTCCCCAGTGTGCTGTTTACTCCTAGTTCCCTTTTTAATTCCATGACACATATTCATCTATTATTATATATTTAAGTGACTTTATGTAGCTATGAAAAATATAGGATCCATAAAGAAGATAAAAACTGTTATTTGTTTTTTTTTTTTATGAGTTTGCCCCTTTTACATAATATGATGATCTTCGGTTGCATCTGTTTTCTTACAAACAACCTAATTCCATTTTTTTTTTGACTGAGTAAAACTCTGCTGTTCATATTCTACATTTTTTTTGTTCTAGTTTTTTTCTGATGACAAAGTAGGCCAATTATGACCTTGGCTGTTGTGAATAATGTTGTAGTAAACATGGATGTACAAATATGTCTGCCATGTGCTGATAGGGAGATCTTCAGCTACCATCCGAAAAGCTGTTCAGCTTGTTCATTCCACATTGTGTAATTTGCATTCCCTGTGTTCCTTCCAAAATAGCATCTTAACTGAAAAAGTACAACAGTCCTGTAGGTTAATAAAAAGTTGGGAGGAAATAGGAGTAGTTCAGCTGTCAAGAGTTTCTCATGACACCTTACTTTATAGACTCCTTTTGCTATAGCCCCAATGGTACATTATGGAACATTCCAAAATTAGTCAGCTTCCTGCACTGGCCACCATGTGAGATGCTTTCCCCAGCATTACAAACAAGCCTTCTGGAATCAAAAGACAACATAAACTCTTCTTTCTATAAGGTGCTTCTGTTGTGATTTCTTTTTTAATCAGAGTAGCACAAAAATAACCAATACAGGGTACAAAATATATAACAGAACAGGAAACTTATGTAACATTGATTTGTTTATGTGACTGATTAGTCAAACAAATTAGCTTGAGAAGCATGAGAGTTTTAAGACATATTTCTGGTGTGTCTGTGGGAAAAGCTAGCTTCAGGTTTAAATTATAATTTTGATGGCTACTTTTCTTCCATGGGTCTGCCTCACCATTTTTGGATTGATTTGGTTTTCATACTTCTTGTGGTAGATTTGGACAGATGAGATTTTTTTCCTTAAGCTTCAGGTGAGTGTAGAAGAAATCTTTTAAAATAACTTGAGCAGAAATTCACTGGAATCTCTTACGTAAATCCCACCCTTGGATTATCATTGTGCTCTGATTTCTAGACTTGAACCACATGTCTATCCATATAATGGGAAATATATTGCTGACACACTAAAGAGAAGCCAGTGAAAAAACTGCAGTGTTATAAGCTGGAAAGTTGTGAATGAATGTATAAAAGTTGGAGGCCTACAGAGACAGAACCACCAACCAGAGAGGATCCATGGGATGG
The DNA here is from genome assembly GCF_907164565.1 of Psammomys obesus. Classification (NCBI taxonomy): domain Eukaryota; kingdom Metazoa; phylum Chordata; class Mammalia; order Rodentia; family Muridae; genus Psammomys; species Psammomys obesus. The sequence continues at coordinate 47,477,977 of NW_026587216.1, read as the reverse complement.
TTCTAGCCCTGCCCCCATATAACAGATGTGCAGCTTGGTCCTCATGTGGGACCTCTAACAGCAGGAGCAGGGACTGTATCTGACTCTGTTGCCTTCCTTTGGATCCCTTTACTCTACCTGTCCTGTCTTGTTTAGTCTCAGTGGAAGAATATACGCCCAATCATATTTGATATGCCTATGAGGGCTGATATTCATGGGAGATCTCCTCTTTTTTGAGCTAAAGGGAGGGAGGGACAGGGAGGTGAGGGGAAGTGAGGGAGGAGGAATGAGAGGGGAGGAAGAGAGGGGAAGTTCCCTTTGGGGTGTAAAGTAAATTAATTAATTTATTAATTAATGAATGAAAAAAAATTGCTTGAAGACACATAATTGAATAGGAGGTTGGAAAATTTTTCTTTTGAAACAAGGTAATGTACTGAGAAAGAATGTCTTAGCTAGGTTTCTATTGCAGTTATAAAACACTATAAAGAAAACAACTAGGGGAGGAAACGGTTTATTTGGATTACAAACTATACTTCATCACCAGAGGAAACCAAGGCAGAAACTCAAGGCAGTAAATGAAGCAGAGGCCACAGAGGAAGTATTTCCCCAGTTGTTGTCCATGCTTGCTCAGCCAGCCTCACAAACAAGGACCACTCCCCTTGGGGTTGCAATACCTACCATGGGATGTAGGCACCACATCAGTTATTTACCAGGAAAATGCCCCACATTCTTGCCTATAGATCAACGTGGTGGAGGATGAGAATTTTTTTTCTTTCCAGATATGCCCAGATTTGTATTAAACTGACAAAAACCAAATATCACAAAAGGCAATGAACTCTGAAACCCTGTTTACAATGAGAGAGGTTGCATATAGCCATTATTCTAACATAGTGCATTGAATTAAATTAATATCAGGATATAAAGAGATCCAATCATTAGAAACCCAAACCTGAACCCAAACCTGAAAATATTGCCCTAAAATTTTAGGCAAAAAAGTAGAAATGTGTTAAATGTTTTAGATACATATCAAAGGGCAGAGGAAGCAAAAGAAAATAGACAAGAGTTTATATGAAACTAAGACACATTCCAAAGGCAAGGAAAGAGTGAGGACACATCAGTGGATTGGGAGAAATTATTTGCAAAGTCCATATTTGACACACAGGATTAATATTCAAAATACATAAGGCATTTGACTCAGTAGCAAGAAAACAATATGAGTAAATAATGGACAAAAATTTTAGAAGACACTTCTCAAAAGAAGACATTCAAGGACATTTGAAAGAATTCAGTGTATGCCTTGCGGTAAAAGTAAAATGACAGTTTCACTGCTTATGTGTTCCATCCTCTGGCTGTTCACATTACTAAAACATTAATCTTTATTCTTCAAGTCATAAAAAGCAATCTGCTCCAAGAGAACAATAAATGCATTGCAAATTTAAGATTCACAAAGTCTATCAAAACTTTGAACTCAGTTACAGGTCTCAGAAGAGACCATGCATTATGTTTACTTATAGCACTTTAGCTGTTATTATTATCAGGTACTGTAGTATAGATGGGAGGGATGTTTTATGTAGATGTTTCCACCTATCAAGAAGTTCTTTTTTATTTTCTCTCATATTAAATATCAACATAGAAAGACAAACTTGGTATATACTCGCTTATATAGACCTACAAGATATGATAAACATAATGAAATCTACACACCTAAAGAAGATAATCAAGAAAGTGAACACAGGCGAAGGTGATTAATCCTCATTTAGAAAGACAAATGGGATGTGCATTGAACTTATGACAGGAGTCTACCACAAAAGGCATCTGAAAGATTCTACCTAGCAGTGTTTCAAAGCAGACACTAAGACTCATAACCAAACCCTCGGCAGAGTGCAGGGAATCATATGAAAGAAGAGAAGTTAGTATGATATGGAAAGGATAGGAGCTCTACAAGGACCAAATATATCCGGGCACAGGGTCTTTTCTGAGACTGACACTCAACCAAGGATCATCTATGGATATAACCTAGAACTTCTGCTCGGATGTGGCCCGTGGTAGCTCAGTAACCAAGTAGTTTTCCAAAGTAAGGGGAACAGGACTATTTCTAACAGGATCTCAAGGGCAGGCTCTTTGACACCTCCCCACCCAGGGGAGGAGCAGTCTGTTAGGCCACAGAGGAGGACTTTGCAGCCAGCCCTGAAGATACCTGATAAAACAGGGTCAAATGAAAGGGGAGGATGTCCTCCCCTATCAGTGGACTTGGAAAGGGGCAGGGAGGAGACCAGGGAGGGAGTGTGGGGTTGGGGAGGGAATGAGGGAGCGGGATACAGCTGGGACACAGAGTTAACAAAATGTAACTAAAAAGAAAAATAAAATTAAAAAAAAAATGAAAGCATGCAAACCATACATTATAACCAGTTTCATGAGAATACATCACAGGGTAAGCAATGTTTTCACGGAATAAATCTTGTCAGGAAACAATTTTTAGCAGAAACTAAATACCTACATTATCAAATTATTTTCAATAACTGATCTATGCTACGATTGACCAAGGTTAACATATACAGACAAGAAAGGGGACCTCGATTTCTTGCTGTCTTCCTCCTTGGACAGTCTTGATCTCCTTCTTGTCCCGGAGGCACTGGTCCTAAGAGCACTTAAGTTTAGACCTGGAGGCCAGGCGGATATTGTTTGTCCCTAGCTCGAGGCTGTGTTACCTTGGAGTCCTCTCACACAGATTACCAACCAAGGAAAAAATGCACTACTGGCTTGCCCATAGGCAAATCTAATGCGGAAATTTTCTCAGTTTCTCATTTTTCTTTCAAAATGACTCTATCTTGTGTTTAGTTGATATAAAAGTAATAAGCTTAGGGTTCAATTAGATTTTCCTTTTGCCTCAGTGGACAAATCCTCTCGTGAAACCTGAGCATAGTCATGTCTGTGGCCTCAGCAGTGACAGGAAGATATTATTAAAATTATTGGCCAACACCAATATCTATTATTATTGTTATATTTAACAGTGCATAAATTATTTAACACAAATATTTGATGACTGTTATACCAAGCAAGTCATCCACTTGGCTCTGGGGAGCTGGAGAGGGTCCTGATGTCAGAGTACTTGCTGGAGACTGGAGGATTTCCGTCAGTCAGGTGCAAGGAGGGAAGAAATGCTTCTCAAAAGTGCTGAAGCTCTTTATAGCAGTTTCCCATCAATGAAAAGAAACAGAGAAACAGAAGGCCTGGATGAGACATTGAGAAGCATTTCTATTCAAACCTTAAAAGATAGGTCAAGGATGAGGTGAAAGATGGTTTGGAATTGTTGTCACTATTTAAATTTTATTTTATTTGGAAATATATTAGAAGGTAAATTTCTGGAATATTTTAAGGGTGGAAGAAAGCTAAAGAAGCAGCTGTATTTTGTTTTGATTTTAAAAAACACTGAATTTTAATCATGAAAACTGGAATTTGGGTTTTAATTTTGTTTAATGGCATCAACGTGACTTTAGAAAAGTCTTTTAACATGGCTTTCAATTTATTCAGAAAAAGAGTGCACGTTTATCATAGTAGCTTACTAACTGTTTTATACTGGAAGAGCCCTTGAATTGTGCTAGGTATTATTACTACCCTATTCAATGGATACTGGTGGTATTTAATATAATTGTACCATTTTTCATAGTTTCATTTTTGTTGCTCTAATGTACTATGATAAAGGCATTATTGGAAGATAGGCTTTTGTTTGATCCCAGGTAGGCAGTGGCAGGTGGATTTCTGTAAATTGAAGGCCAGTATGTGCTATAAGAGCAAATCTGAGGACATTCAGATTGCTAGGCTATATAATAGAGAATCTGTTCCACAAAAAAGCAAACAAAACAAAAACAATATTGGAAAGAAAGAGTTTATTTGGCTTACAATTCCTTGTTACAATCAATCGCTGCTGAGAAGTGAAGGTTAAGTCAAGGAATTTAAAGTCTTATATCCATACTCAACAGCCCCAAACAAGCAAATACATCGATCCTTGCTGGTTAGCTTTCAGCTGACCTTCTCCTTTCACACACCGGACAGGGACCCCTGAGTAGGGAAGGGTGCTTCCTACAGCCATCTGGGTCATCTCGCCTTCCGCCTGCCTAAATTAAGACAGTCACTCACAGACAGTCCTTAGGGGCAACCTGTTTTAGACAATTTTTCTCAAGATGCTTTTCCTCAGTGATTCTTGGCTGGGTTGAGTTGACAGTTAACACTAACCTAACGAACATACCATGTGTCAAGGAATTCTTTCTTTTTTTTTTCCCCTTCTAAAAGTTAAAACAACATAAAAAAAAAACACAAATAAAAGTTACAAGATGAACACTACATGAAGTACCATTATGTTTGAGGAGGTTGTAGAATTAAGATGCTTCCTTACTCAAATCGGAAGATAAAATTCACAGGGCCAGGATTTTTCTCTACATTCTAGTATCGTTACTGTGTGTCAATCGATTGATCTGTTCCTAGGAAATTTAATGATGACTGTTTTTAAAGCCAATAAGTCTGAAAGCCATAGTCAGTATTTTGAATAACTTTATTCATTCAATTGAGTATATTTGTGAAATTTTATCTATACACCGTACTAAGAAGTCCTTTTGTAGTCATTATGAACAAATATCAACAAAATACTAATATGTTAATAGTATGGCTTCTGCCTTAAGTTATCCTGTAATAATTTTGCGATATATTTGATCACCAATTAGATCTTTAGTTTCTTCACTGACATTTTGTTTCTTTTACATAATGCTTAGGACCCTTGGAAATAATTTTCTGAGAACCCCATCTGTAAATGTGAAGAAATAATACAGTTATCAAAGCGAACTAGGTTACTATTTCCCATTTTTAAAATGTAAATGTGATTTCTATATTTTGAGAAGTACAAATTACTATCACAGGTGATTTTTATTCAAATTATGCCAATTGAAGCTCATTCTATGTCTTTGAGCAATTATTCAAATTCACATTCTTTGAACTTTTATAGTGTTGCGGTGTGTGGTAAGAAATATTTTTAAAATTTGTGTAATCTGACTAACAATGAAAGGGAATAGTTTGTAAATTAAATATGTAAGGAAATATATAATGAAAGGGTATTTTTTTTGTCAGACAGTATAATAACAATTGTTTGTACTAATTCCTTTCTTCACTAATTAATTTGGGGCAGCCTGCTATTACAGAGTAAGATAAAGATGGTCTTCAGGCTGTAAGCAATGATCACTTCACTGTGATTAATATTTATGAACACTCATTAGTCCAGGATTTTGTATGTAAGAATAGAAATCCCATTCAAAGGGAAAGACATATTTAAAACCAGGGATCGCCTGCTGGTCCACCTATATCACCAGAGGAGGGTGAGGCTGGCCACAGGGAAGTTTGAATAAAATAGCTAAATGAGTGTGGGCTTCAAACTTTTTTTTTTTTTTTACATTTTTGAAAGAAGTTTTATATAATGTAATATAACTGGATATAGCTTTGCAATTGTAAAATTAATTATGGGCTGGAGAGGCAGTTTGGTGATCAAGAACACTGGCTGCTCTGCTCTTTAGTTGACTCTCAGCAATCACACGGTAGCTTACAATTAATTGGAAAACAAAAGGAAAAAATTTAAGTTCAAAGTTTGTTATTTTAATGACTTGTATGATATTTTTTTATTCTTTTTTATTTTTTATTTTTTTTAATTTTATTTTTCTTTTTAGTTAGTTACATTTTTTTAACTCTGTGTCCCAGCTGTATCCCGCTCCCTCATTCCCTCCCCAACCCCACACTCCCTCCCTGGTCTCCTCCCTGCCCCTTTCCAAGTCCACTGATAGGGGAGGACCTCCTCCCCTTTCATTTGACCCTGTTTTATCAGGTATCTTCAGGGCTGGCTGCAAAGTCCTCCTCTGTGGCCTAACAGGTCTGCTCCTCCCCTGGGGGGTGGGGGTGGGGAGGTCAAAGAGCCTGCCCTTGAGATCCTGTTAGAAATAGTCCTTGTTCCCCTTACATTGGAAAACTACTTGGTTACTGAGCTACCACGGGCTTCAAACTTCTAATCCTTGTTTGGATCTCTACAAGAGCCTGACTAGTATGATTTCTACTTTTAATAGCTCTGGTACAGGAGAGAAAAAAAAAAAAAAACATAAAATTTGCTATGAACATGGTTGACATGAACTCAGTGGCTGGCTCTTTGATCACCTCTGCCTGAGGGGGGCAGGCAGCCTTACCAGGCCACAGAGGAAGACAATGCAGCCAGTCCTGATGGGACCTGAGAGGCTATGGTCAGATGGAAGGGGAGGAGGACCTCCCCTATCAGTAGACTTGGAGAGGGGCATGGGAGGAGAAGAGGGAGGAAGGGGAGGATTTGAAGGGGATGAGGGAGGGGTCTACACCTGGGATACAAAGTGAATAAACTGTAATAAATAATTAAAAAAAAACATAAAATTTCCCAGCTGGAATAGTTCTGGAAAATGACTCATATGGATTTAGTCTGGGACAAAATGGTCTGCTCAAAGATAGTCTAGACCTGAGGATTGGGGCATGCTGCACAAAGATAGCAGACACCATCCCTGAATCCTTTTCTGAGCATGCTATAAAATTAATTTTTGCAACAATAATAGTGATTTTAAACTTTAAGAATCTCCTTTCACTATATTTAGATTCCCTTTGTCTATGAAGGAAGCTATTTCTAAGAGGGTGCAGACTAAAATTATGAACAAGTTGAGGGGAAACCATCAATATTGCTGAATGCTTAGAAATGACATTTCTTTCAGTGCCTTTATAATCATTAGTTAACAAAATCAGAACTTCGATTATTTTGAAGAAAATATTAAAGTAAATATTAGATATATTTTGACTTATAAAACATCTAAACTTCTTCTGTGGCCTGGCAAGGCTGCTTCCCCCTCAGGGGGAGGTAATTAAAGAGCAGGCCAATCAGTTCATGTCGGAGACAGTCCCTGTTCCCATTACTATGGAACCCACTTGGATACTGAACTGCCATGGGCTACCTCTGTGCAGGGGTTCTAGGTTATCTCCATGAGTGGTCCTTGGCTGGAGTATCAGTCTCAGAAAGACCCCTGTGCCCAGACTTTGTGGATCTGTTGCTGTCCTGGTGGAGCTCCTGTCCCCTCCAGGTCTTACTATGCAGCCACTCCTGATGAGACCTGATAGACTTGGATCAGAGGGAAGGGGAGGAGGACCTCCCTATCAGTGGACTGGGAAAGAGACATGGGTGGGGAAGAGGGAGGGTGGGATTGAGAGGGGAGGAGGGAGGAAGGTACAGGGGGGATACAAAGTGAATTAACTGTAGTTAATAAAAATAAAATAATAATAATAAAAATAAGAATTTGTAAAAAAATCTAAACTAACTAGAAAATTCAAGAATTGGGTAATTTCTAAATAGTCCTAAAATTGCTTATTTTTAAAATATACTGTTTTTTTTAATGTAATCATTAGAGAGAAGGGGAGAAATAAAGAATAAGTTTTAAACTTATGATTTGAACTAGCAGCTACTATTGACAGTCATAATGAAAAATGGATATTAACTCAAATATATAGCAGAGGGAAAGTAATACTATTATAGGCGTGTATAAACTGCCATTAATTTCCAGAACAAGATATGTAAGAGTCATTTTTGTTAAAAAATAATTCTGCTCAGTACTAGAATTTAGGAAATAATTGAAAGTGCATCAGATTGACAATCTGGTGCCCTAATTTACAGTATTATTTATTGCTATGAACTATATGACTTCAGAGATTTTGATCTTTTTAGACATCAGCTGTCTCAGACCTAAAAGAAAATGGTTGAGTAGTTGATACTCAAGATTCCTTTAAGCTATCTAATCTGTTTCTATTGTCTTGCTGATGTTATAGGGACAAGGAAATGTTACAGGTAAAGGTATATGTTATATAGGGAGATATATATGAGAGGAAGATAATACGGCTCTAACAGTATGGCCTTTTCTCTGTATTCTAGGCATCATAGCCTCTAAGAAGAGAACACAGAAAATATTACTTGGAGGAGGAGAAAGACACTAAATAAATTCTCACAGGCAAGGGGGTGATACAGATAGAGAAAGTCGCTAAGTTCCAGAAACAGTAAGAGGAGTTTCACAATAAGAGGGTTCAGGATGTAAAAATATCTGTGTATGTATTGAGGAAGTCACATCTTCCATGATGATTATAATCAGCGTAGAGCACACTGTACAATAACCTGGAGAGTTATTATTTTAATCTTAATAATGGATCTTTGCCCACTCTATGCTCTATAAATTTGGCTCTTTGCTTTGAAACCAGGATCCCGATACACTAAACAATATTCTACAGTAGTTCCTGAGAATATTGTAATAGCATGGGCCTAAACTCCACTCGATACAATATTTACTGCGACATCAGCAGATTTTGTGGAGGGAGATGTGGAGAGACAGCCTGAAGGTAAGGAATCAGCTTTTCGTGGCCCGCAGCTAGGAGAGGGTCCGAGTCCCAGGAACAGTACTGAGGAAGGAGTAAGACTGTAATGGGGCTAAGACTTGGGGCTACGGAACTTTGACGGTGTCAGGAGAAAGAACTCTACGGAGGCATGGTTCTTAAACATCAAGAGGAGGACAGAAAAGATACATAAGTAGAAAAAAAAAATGTGTGGAGTCTCTCCTTCAGGAGCCAGGAACAGCGTTTCAGCCACACTGTAAGAAAAATATGCAGCCAGCCTTGATGTGACCTGATAGGCTAGTGTCAGATAGAAGGTTGAGAGTAGTCCTCCTGTATCAGGACACTAGGAAAAAGGCAGGGGGAGAAGAGGGAGGGTGAGTGGGACTGGGAGGAGACGAGGGAGGAGCTGCAGCAGGGACACAAAGCGAATCAATTATAACACATAAATAAAATTAAAAAAACAAAAACAAAACTTGAAGGGGAGGGGTTCCTCTGTGTCTGACCACCACAAAACTTGACTCAGATATATGTCTCTCATGTGGCTCAGCTTGCATTTTGGCTTTTGTTGCGTTTTTACAATTGGAAATTTAATTAGGTATCTGAACAAAGGAAATTTCATATATCACCGAGAGTGAAAAATAATCTTCAAACCTCAGCAAAATTAACCCGGTCTATATTACAGAACAAAGCAATAGAAACAAAGGCACACAGATATGATTCATGTGTAGTGCCATCTGAAAAGACAAATTGTGGAAGATAGGAGCATAAACTTACTGTATGTTAGAAAAACTTTGGCTGGAGAGATGGCACAGTGGTTAAGGGCACTTGCTGCTCTTGCAAGGGCTTCAATTCCCAGTTCCTATTTGCCTGTGTTAATTGCAGTTCTTCTGTCCTCTCTGTGTACCCACAGCATGAGATTTGCACACAGACAAGCAGCCATATATATATGGCACAAATGACTGCTTGTGTATATACATGTACATATACTATAACATAACATTATATAATAAATAAAAGTTAAAAACACCATGCAAGTTCATTTTAGTAGCTATGGTAGTGTTAATGATCAGCTTGGCTGAAGCTAGAAGCACCTGCGAAATGGGCTTTTGGGCATGCCTCTGGAGGATTATCATTCCTGCCTTTTTTATTTTTATTTTTATTTTATTTTATTTTTCTTTTTAGTTACATTTTGTTAACTCTGTGTCCCAGCTGTATCCCACTCCCTCATTCCCTCCCCAACCCCACACTCCCTCCCTGGTCTCCTCCCTGCCCCTTTCCAAGTCCACTGATAGGGGAGGACCTCCTCCCCTTTCATCTGACCCTGTTTTATCAGGTATCTTCAGGGCTGGCTGCAAAGTCCTCCTCTGTGGCCTAACAGACTGCTCCTCCCCTGGGGGGAGGGGGGTCAAACAGCCTGCCCTTGAGATCCTGTTAGAAATAGCCCGTGTTCCCCTTACTTTGGAAAACTACTTGGTTACTGAGCTACCAC